>NW_028121376.1:0-192757 GCF_965183815.1 Platalea leucorodia | reverse complement strand
TCAGTCAATAAGTTTTTAAAAAGGAGGATTTCAAAATACAAACCTGTATCTGCTGTATTATATAAATTATTAAAAAATAATTTTCTGTCTTTTTCCCTTTTTTCCGTCTCCGTTTTAGTTCACCCATGCGGGTTTTTAAATCACTTCCCGATGTTCTTAATCGCCGCTTCCTTTAAACACTTTCCTGACTCCTTTTCTCCTCTTTGCTGCTGCCTTTATTCCCCTGTATTTCTGTTTTAATTCTTTCTTGTCTTTCCTTAGGGCCCTCGTTTTTTGAATCTTCCTTCTCCGTCCCTCTAGTTCGCTGTCCTGTTTTTTAATTTTCCCATTTATTTCCCTAATCCCTGTGGCTTTTTCCATGTTCTAGGTTGACTTTTCCCCTGGGGGTTTAGCTGGGTTTAATTGTTTCTTCTCTTCCCTTAGTGTTCCCTCAGTGCCCTCGCTTTCTAAATTTTCCTTCCCCGATGGAGCTCCCTGTCGCTATTTATTAAGTTTTTTCCTTATTTCTTCCGTCGCCCTTGCTGTTCAAACGTCCTGCTTTCGGCTGGCAGAGAGTTAAGGTTCTTCCTAGTAGCTGGCACAGTGCTGCCGTTTGGATTTCGGATGAGCATCGTGTTGGTAACGCGCTGACGTTTTGTTTGTCGCTAAGTAGCGCTGACACCACTCAAGGACCTTTCAGCTTCCCGTGCTCTGCCCGGTGCGCAAGAAGCTGGGAGGCGCCACAGGCAGCTCAGCTGCCCCAGACCGGCCGCAGCGCTATTCCCTACCGTGGGACGTCACGCTCGGTCTGGAAACTGGGGGGGCGTTGGCCAGGAGTCAGCGATGGCAGCTCGGGGACGTGCTTGGCATCGGTCGGCGAGTGGTGAGCCCCTGTCTAGTGAAGCGCTTGCTTTGTATACTCTTATTGGTTTATTACTGCTACTACTGCTACTACTAGTGTTACTACTATTCTGTTGTCTTTTCCTTCAATTGTTAAACTGTTCTTACCTTAACCCCCGAGTTTTCTGACTTCGACCCTTGCAATTTTCTCCCGCGTAGCGGCTGTGTGGTGCTTGGCTGCTGGCTGGGGTTAAACCACGACAAAAGCTTCTGTCGACTTGTATTCCGTCTGCCGTTTCCATTTTTTAATTCTTCCTTGTCTCTATTAGTACCTTTGCTTTGTCCGTTTTCTTCCTACGTCTCTCTTTTAGTTCACTGTCCCTGTTTTTCATTTTTTTCTCTTTGTTGCCCTAATTCCCGTCACTCTTGAATTTTTTTTTGCTTTTATCCCGTTCCCTGTCTTTAGTTTGCAGTTAGTTCTTCTCTTTCCTTAGGGTCCTCCCTTTTAACAGCCTCGGAGGGGGCGTAGCTTCCCGCTGAGGAGCGGTTGGAGGAGGCGAGGTGGTTGTCAGCCGGGTCATCATTTAATAGTAAAGTATGAAATGGCACGTTGATTAATCATTTACCTTTTGGTTTTGTGGGAGCTGTGCTGGCTGCCTTTAGAATCGGCTGAGAATTTGAGGTGAGCTGGGTTGTAGAGGGGAGGCACCCGGGGCTGGCTATTTCACCCGAGCGCCACGGGAACTTTGTGTCTCCTGGCATCCTAGGCGCACCGAGTGACAGTCGCAGCATCTTTCTTTAGAATAGGCGTGGAGCAGGTGAGCGGAGCGGTACGGTGCTTTTGAGGAGGAGGGTGTCGCAGAAGCGGTTGGCAGTAACCAGACCGATGCTGAATACCAGCGCTGTGTTTTAGTTTGTTAGTGGGTTGTGGGTTTGTGGGTTGGGAGTTTGGTGTTGGTTTTTTTGTTTGTTTTGGGTTTTTTGTTGTTTTTTTTTGTTGTGTGGTTTCTGTGGTTTCTGTGGTTTCTGTGGTTTCTGTGGTTTCTGTGGTTTCTGTGGTTTCTGTGGTTTCTGTGGTTTCTGTGGTTTCTGTGGTTTCTGTGGTTTCTGTGGTTTCTGTGGTTTCTGTGGTTTCTGTGGTTTCTGTGGTTTCTGTGGTTTCTGTGGTTTCTGTGGTTTCTGTGGTTTCTGTGGTTTCTGTGGTTTCTGTGGTTTCTGTGGTTTTTTGTTTTGGTTTGGTTTTTTTTGTTTTTTTTGTTGTGTGGTTTTTGTGGTTTTTTTGTTTTGTTTTAGATGACGAAGAGGAACTGGGTGAGTGCAGGAATGTTCTAGTTAGGTGTGTGGTGGTTTTCTTTTTTTTTTGAGGGTGGATTCAGATCCCTGGCCCTCTGAAAGCTCAGTTGCGGGATCAGGGCTGAGGAGGTAACAAGGATAGGAATTGCAGGGAGGGGTTATAAAGTTGGTGTCGGGGAGAGGCCTGTCCAGGAGCAGTCTCCTTTGGGAAGGGCAAAGGAGCGGGTTACTGTTGTTAGCGCGCTGCTGACGTTTGCTGAGCAGGGCAGTTCCATCCTGTGTCTGTGCGTTTTGCTTTTGCGTAGTCTGTCTGTCTTCTGTGTCTCGTACCATGGCTTTCTCAGGTCTCGATGTTTCCGTAGCTCTTTGTGATCATCGGGCCCCTCGGTAAGCCTCCCGAGGGTCTCGAACGCATCGCCTCATCGGCATAGCGTTTCTTGAGCCCTGCTTATCTTGCCGTCGTAGCTTAAAGCACGGACGTGTCCGGGAAGCGTCGCGTTCCAGATGTTTCCGAGGGATCGTCTGTTGCGGTGGCCGGCCGGGCGGTCTCCGCAGGTCTGCTTTTGAGAGTTACGTTTCTACGGTCGTCTTCAGGGGTTTCATCCCTGGTTCCTTAATGGTCTTAGGTCTTAAATCCTGGCTTGTCATGCATCCATTTATCTTTTTTAGATGGTAGTTTTATCTCCTGGGCCACGGCAGGCACCGTAGGGGTTCCGTGCCGGAGGCGTCTTCCCTACCGGAGTCGTTCCCGCTCGTGATCTTCTCGGGTCTCGAGGTCACGTCGTTTGTGGCATCTGTGTGCAGTGTCTGTCTGTGTGTCGGGGTTGGAGCCGCTCTGCCCAGGAGCGTTGCGATATTGGAGTTGGGGGTAGCATAGCCTCACGGTGATACGTCCATTTGTACAGTATCTGTAGGCAAAGATTGTACGGGCCATCTCGAGGCAAGCAGCTGTAGACAGGTGCCGCAGTTACTTCTGTTGTGTTTTGCGGGTGCCGGAGGCTGGACCGGCGCACGTAGCGAAGCGTCTTCTTCGCCTTGCCGTAGCGGAAGGTGAAACTTGGGAATCGTACGGAGCCCAAGGTTGTTTAGAGGTGCGCGGCGAGGCAGTTGCAGGGATAGCTCTGGAACCGGGGGGCTGTGCTGCAGTGGCAGCTGGGTGGTGTAAGTGTAGTGGTTTGAGTGAGCGGTGGTTGAAGGATTGTTCGGTTCCTGAATGTGCCTAACCTTGTACGTGTGAAGTATTTTATTGCAGGTCGTATGTAATGTTGAGAGTAATTTATTTCATATATACTATAGAATAAAAAAACCCCAGCTGGGGCATTTCCCTCCCCCCCGCTGCGTTTTTTTTCCCCCGGTCCCGGCTGCTCTGCGAGGCGATGATCATCGCCAAGGTTTGGGCGGAGGTCAGGCTCGGGCCGGGGTTTTCTCAGGCAGGGCGATTTTTTTTTTTTTTTTTTTTTTTGAGGCCCTCGGGAACACCGTTCCCAGGGAGCGCCGCAGAGGCAGGGCGACGGTCCGTTGTGGCGTGCTGGTGGTGGAATGGATCGGCCGAGACCGAGGCGTGGTTTGGGTGGTAGCTGAATGAGCGGTGCGTTTGGAATGTATCTAACCTTTTATGATGGTGTGGGGGTGCTTTGTTTCTTTGCAGGTTCCAGGTGGAATTGAAATTTTTCCTTTGCAGACATGTAGAAATGAAAACAAAATGACAATTATGACAATTATCCCTGGGAGTCATAATTAATTTAAATTAAAAAAAAAATTACTCCCAGGGTAGGAGCTGGTTGCTACTGCTGCACCAGCCTTACCATTTTTTAATTTTTTTTTAGTTCATTTTTTTTATAGTGTTTGTTATTTGGTTTTTTTTTCCTTTGTACTATATAAATATGTATACAAATATATACATACACCCTCCCAGGTGGGAGGAAGCAATGATTAAACTAGTAACACCACATCTTCCTATAACAATTCATTCCTCCCACATGGAAGGGCAATTACCATCTTGTTATGAAACTGAATCAACTAATTATTCAAAGCAGTTACATTTCTCTGGCACCCCCTACAAAACAAAAGAAACAATAAACAACGAGAAATGCAAACACAATCATTCAAACAAAATTGTACACAGCACACAAAAGTGTAAAAAGCAAAACCCAGCGCGGCAAAAACCGAACTCGTCCAAAGCACCAAACTAGCCGACACAGTCCTCCCGGATGACAGAGAAGGTCCTCCAGAGCATAGAGATGAGCCAGAAAGTCCTCCCCGATGAGAAAGACTGTCCTTCAGACCATAGAGCTGCAAGGAGAAGTCCTCCCGGAGTATAGAGCGGCTCCGCAGACCATCGAGATGACAGCGAAAGTCGACCCAGACGATAGAGAAGGTCGTCCAGAGCATAGAGATGAAACCAGAGGTCCCCTGGATGATCCAGAAGGTCGCCGAGCGCCTCGAGATTAAACTGGCGGTCCCAACCGGCGCATGCGCGGTGCGTCGGGGGCGGGCATGGGGCGGTGGGCGGAGGTTCCCCGCGCGGAGCGGAGCGGCGCGGTCGTTGGGCTGCGGCTGCAGGCAGCGAGGAGGTGAGCGGGGAAAGCCCCGAGGAGGACGGCGGTGCCTGCGGGGGAGCGGCCGGGCCGGCGGGAGGCACGGAGCGGGGAAGGTGCGGTGCCGTGTGGGAGCCGGCGGGCGGAGCTTCCTGGAGCCGGTCGGGGCCGGGGGCGCCGCGCCGCGCCGCTCGGGGGCCGGGCGGCGGGGGGGCGCCGAGCCGCGCCGCGCCGCTCCGGGGCCTGGCGGCGGGGGGGGGGCCGCGCCGCTCCGGGGCCTGGCGGCGGGGGGGAGCCGTGCCGCTCCGGGACCGGGCGGCGGGGAGGCGCCGCGCCGAGCCGCTCCGGGGCCGGGCGCCGAGCCGCGCCGCTCCGGGGCCGGGCGGCGGGGAGGCGCCGAGCCGCTCCGGGGCCGGACGCCGAGCCGCGCCGCTCCGGGGCCGGGCGGCGGGGAGGCGCCGCGCCGAGCCGCGCCGCTCCGGGGCCGGGCGGCGGGGGGGGGGGGCCGCGCCGCTCCGGGGCCGGGCGCCGAGCCGCGCCGCTCCGGGGCCGGGCGGCGGGGAGGCGCCGCGCCGAGCCGCGCCGCTCCGGGGCCGGGCGGCGGGGAGGCGCCGAGCCGCTCCGGGGCCGGGCGCCGAGCCGCTCCGCTCCGGGGCCGGGCGGCGGGGAGGCGCCGCGCCGAGCCGCTCCGGGGCCGGGCGCCGAGCCGCGCCGCTCCGGGGCCGGGTGGCGGGGAGGCGCCGAGCCGCTCCGGGGCCGGACGCCGAGCCGCGCCGCTCCGGGGCCGGGCGGCGGGGAGGCGCCGAGCCGCGCCGCGCCGCTCCGGGGCCGGGCGGCGGGGAGGCGCTGCGCCGCGCCGCTCCGGGGCCGGGCGGCGGGGGGCACCGCGCCGCTTCGGGGCCGGGCGGCGGGGGTCGGCGGGTCGGTGCCGGTGGGGGGGCGCCGGCCGGAGCCGGTGGCGGGGGCTGCCCGGAGCCGTGCTGGGGGCTCGGCGGGGCTTCCACGTGCGGCGATGGCGTGGGGAACGGTGTCCCCGCAGGGTCAAAAGCAGGGAGGGCTGCGTCTCGCGGCATCTTGGAGCCCGGGGCTTTTGGTCGGCCACGTTGGTTCCCCGGGCCGTGCCGGCAGGTGTAGTTTCTATGGTCGTGGCTGCCGGGCAAACCGCTTCTCTTTTTGCCTCCTCCTTTCCAGTGTCACCTTCTGCGTCCCGTGCAGAAAATGCTGCGTGCTTGATTCCGCTCGCTGCTCAGGTAATGGCGCGTCTGGGGCTGCGGGAGCGGGGAGAAACACTTGCCGGTTCAAGGACGCCACAGGTGCGCCACATCAAAGCCAGAGGAAAGGCAAATCTGCTGCCCGTGCAGAAAAGCCGAGGACAAACTGCAGGTAAGAGAGCGCACCTCGTTCCTGCAGTGCTCCCTTGGGAGTTACGGATGTTTGCCTTCCAGGCAAAAGAACAGACTTTGCCTTAGGAGAAATGAAGAGCTGCCTGTTCCCTTCTTTAGGCTCCGGTGTTTCACTTCTGGTTGGTCGTGCTAATTGGATGGGCGAGCTGGAAATAGCCTTTTGTTTTGATACGCAGAAGTAAATTGTTAGTAATACGCGGTGTCAGTAGAGTTCATTTTTGAGCACCCAGGTGCCAGTGGAAACGTAAGGAATGAAGCTCGATGGGAACTGATACTTAAATTTAGTTTTCCGTGATTTTTCTTTGCCGTACGGGCGTGGATGGCACGGTGTCCTGTGGCTCGGTCCACGTTCTGTTCCGTGGAGCCTTCGGTCTAGGACTTTGAAGTAAGGAAGTTTGTCCTTCCAGAAAAGGGCTAGTCGCTCCTAGGATTGAGGTGTGGACTTGCAGAGTCTCTTAGGCACGTGCTCGGAATTGGAGGCGAATTTCACTTGATGTTGCTGCTGTTTGTCTTCACTTTCCTTCCTTCCCCCACGGCTCCATCAGGAGCGGGAGCTCTGAATCATCATTTTGTTTTCAGTCTCAAACACGTTTTTTTACCCAAGGAGGTGCTACGTTTAGAAGTTAATGAGTTTTGTCACAAACGCGTCGGTCGATGCGATTGCGTTGCGATTGTTAAAACCCGCAAAATAACACCAGTCTTACGGATCTGGCCTATTTCTTCCGAACACGGATTCGTCACGTGCAAATCGGGATACGGGTCGTCTGCGCTTCGTGCTGAGACAGGGATGAGCTCCCAAAGGCAAAAAATACAAGGTCGTGGGGGTTGGTTTTGTTTGTATTTGGGGGCGGGGGGGGGGTGGATTTAAAAGAAAAAAAAGAGCGCAGTGTTGACTGGTGGCAGCCTGCAGGGCTCTTTTGCTGCCCGACCTCTCCTTTTCCTCTCTTGAACTCCTCTTTCGTGGCTGTAATTGTCGTTTGGAGAAGTTCAGAAGAGCGGTTCAGTGACTTGCCTGGGTCCGTGTGCCAGTAATACCGGGAAGGGAAGCGCTTGAACCGGTAGCAAATCAAGTTGGCTACAAGCAGAGGTTCTGAAGGAAGAACAACGATAACGGGAAGCAAATAGCAAGTTCCCAAAAAATGGGCGCGTGTCAAACGCATCCGAGTTTTACGGCCAAATGTTGTTTGGCAACATGTTCCAAACGGCTATTTTTTCCTTCCCTCGGTTGTAGTCTTTGCAAAACTTCACAAAACCAGGAAGCTTGGGACTCCTACCCAGCTTTATGCTACGGGTTTTTTTTTTTTCCTCTCTCAGCAGAGTGTCAGCTGCCGCCGTTTCACCGTGGTCGCCCTTTCTTCTGCCGTGAAAGTGCAAGACGGACGGAAAGGCTCCATAGCGGTCTGCGAGTACAAGGTACGTCCGCGATGCGTGTCCGCGTTTTTCCTAAGGCGCTTGTAGTACGGACTTCAAAGTTAACGTCAAGAATGTGCCGGCTCTCCTTCCTTCTGTAGTTTTTCTAGGAACTGTTTTAAGGCAGATACTAAAAGTCAAAGAAGGTCTGCGCTGGAGCGTGTTAACGCCTGTGCAAAGTCGGCTTCCCTCCGTTTATTTTGCCTTCCCGAAAGCGCAATCTTGTGTTTCTGTGCGCTTACTAGGAAAGGATATCGGGAAAACAATTTTATCCTAAAAGAGGAAAGACAATGTTTGTGAGAGTTCAGGCGTTCGGAAGAAACAGGCTTTGTTTTTGTCATAAAAGCTGTGTGCTTTTTCAGTCAATAAGTTTTTAAAATATCTTACAGTAGGTCTTGAAAAGCTTACTGCGATACTAGCGTCCGTACTAAAAGCGATCAAGGTCCAAGGAGAGACGTGGACAAAAGAGGAGGAATCGGCGTCGCTTTCCCGAGAAGCATTGCCAGCCTTGTAAGTAGCGACAGCGAGTCCTGACGTGGTTTCGGTGAGTTACTGCTTCGGCAGCATCCTTTTTTCTTAACCTACAGCGTGTGATTTCTTACTTCAGCTGGAAAGAGATTTTCCAGAATGGAAATCTTTCTCATTCAAAGAAGTTGTGTTTTATGAGCTCCCCATCAGAGTGGGGATCTTCAGAGATGATGCGCTTGGCAGTGGAAGTCAGCAGCAGCAAGACTTTCCACTCTCTTAAAAAAAAAAAAAAAAAAAAAAGTCCGTTTGCTTCCAAAGACCCGAGCACAGCACGTCTTCCAGAAGTTGATGGCATCGCTGGTTCTCAGTTGCAACAGCCGAGATGTCATCAACACGCGTTCCTCTGCGTGCTTCGGCGCAGCCAAAAGCGTTAGCAAATCTGCCGGTCCTTTTTGGTAGCCTTACGCGTTGCAGCCCCGGGGATTGGATTCTGCCCCCAAAGTAAAACCGTATGGGGGATCTCTTCTGTCACGGATTTTTCTCTCCTAGATGTAACTTCAGGAAAAAAAAGTTAAAATTGGATCTACAAACTGCCTTGCGTTGTTTCAGCTGTAACTGCCAACTAGCTGTGGCGTACAATTGCTTAGGTGTGTTTAAGCAGTTAGGTATTTGTTCTGAACGTTGACCAGGAGAGGCAACTGAACGTTACGGGGTGTTTTCCCCCCCGCTCTTTTGACGGAGTGCTCTGAAGTACTTTCTTTCTGTCTGGCTTTCAAGGGTGCGTTTCCCTGGCAGTTCAGCAGCATCTCTCTTGGGCGGCGCGGCTGGCCAGATGTCGCTCCTAATGACGTAAGGCGCAAAAAACCCCTGGTCAAATGATAACTGCGTATCTTGGAGACAGATAATCTACTGGTATCGATTCACAGCTGTGCAAGTTAAATTAACGCCAAAGGAAAATCCAGTCCTTCTCCAGCAGAAGTATTTTTATTGGATGTTTATAAACACACGCACAGCTTTTTTAGTATGAAGCGAATTGCTGCGATTTGTCCTTTGCTTTTCCTTTTCCCCTCGAAAGCGTTACGCTTCGCTTCCAGCTTTGTCGACCGAGCCAGCAAGATGTGCAGCAGCAGCTGCGAGGGCCGTAGCTGTTGCGGCGGACCTGTAAGCGTAGATTCTGATTGCGGTACGCCCTCGTCCTGCAGCCTCGCAGGGTCGTCTCCCTGCAGCCGTGCCGTAAGGAAGGGGTGAGACGTTTTCCAACGCCGGCAAGAGCGTGTGCTTGTATGCGAAGAACATGTTCGGAATCGTACCGGTTAGTCTTAATGCTGATGGGAAGCGTTCAGGTCGCTCTAGCTTTTAAAGGATGTCTTGTATTTGGAGCTGACCTGCTTACCTCGAATCCTCCTTGAGCTCAGCTGCTCTCCTCTCCCTTGCTCTGACTGAATTCCTGTACTCGCTGCTGTGCTATTTTTTTCACATGCTGAAATATCGCTTGGGCTTTTTGTTTTTCAGGTGTCTTGTTGCAAGCGTCTCGTGGTGCTCGCTAGGTACCCCCCGGCCCAGGTTGGCCTGCCTGTCGTGAAGCGTCCCGAGGGTAAGGGGCCGGCCCCGTGCCTGGAGGCTCCCGGCTCTGTCTCCGGCGGGTGCCCCGCGGGTGCGGCAGCGAGGGCTGCGTGGTGGGGCGAGTCCCGGGCCAAGAGGGAGCGGGGAGGTTCGTTGCCCCGGGGAGCCCGTCCCAGCGCGGGAACGGAGGGGGAGCACGGCAGAGCAGAGCCTGAGCGAGAGGTGCGGCACCGTCCCCCGGCAGGCTCCCCCCGCGGCGTGGGGCAGCCGCCGGCTTGCGGGATGGGGGCCGGGGGGGGCTGCAGCCGTTTGGGGGGGCTGCCCCCATTTTATTTTTCTGGCGGAGCTCCCCTTTTCGGGGGGGGCGCCTACATATGTAAATGGCATTATTAAAGTAGCTGTTTTCCTTGTTCTGTGCCTTTTTGGGGGGGGTGATTAAAAAGTGTGGAGGGGCCTGGGGGGTGATGATGTCATTTGGGGCCCCCCAACGTCACGGGGGGCGGGGGCGTGATGATGAAACAGAGGAGCAGGTGAGTGGGGGATGAAGGTGTCACGGGGAGGTTTCCCCCCAGAGAAGGGGGGTCACAGTCCCAAAATGCCTGAAAACTCGTGTGTGTGTGTGTGTGTGTGTGTGTGATTAACCATGTGAAGAACTGGAAATACGGGTGCGAGGCATTGCAGTAGAAAAAAATCTCTCGCCTTTATATATATATATATATTGAAAAATAATATTCGTTTTTATGTGTGTGTATATATATATATGTAAAAGGATTTCAAAATACAAACCTGTACCTGCTATGTTATAGAAATTATTAAAAAATCTCAATGGAGATAGATAGGGTTTTAAAATAAAAAAGAACTTGTCTCTATGTTAAGAAATAAAGGAGTTTAAAATGCAAAAAGAGATGATGTAGGTGAAGGAATTTAAACCAGAAGTCAGTCTGGATAGGTAGAAGTACCTACGCTTACCCTGTGTCACCGAGTAAGCCTAAGTAGGTATCCCGTGTAATCGAAGTAAAGGTTCTATGGAAGTGTAAACAGATAACTAAGTCTAAAGAGGTAGGATTGTAAGTAGATACCGAAGTCTAAAGAGAGAAGTCGAAGATATCAAAGTGTCAAAATATGCAAGTCCAAGAGCAAAATATCCAATATCCAAGAGCAACACAGTTTGGGGCTCCCAGGAAAGCTGAATCCGCCTGGATTTGTGCAGCTGGAAAGCAAGCACAAACACACCGCACACGCACACGCACACACTCACACCCCCCCCGCCCCCCCGCATTTTAACGCAGAAAACCAAAAATGACCCATTGTTATGATGTGGAAAAGCGCCGGAAAACCCCAGAACTGAATATTTTGGAAAAGCAGAAACCCCCAAGTTTTGTATGACGTAAAAGAAAAAACAAAAAAGAAGAACAACAACAAACAAAAAAACCCCAAACGAAAAACCGGCGCCAATTTGGGCCAAATCTGGGGTGAACCGCGGACAGTTTGAGGGGCATTGCTGGGGATTATCTGGCGTGGATTCCTTCTCCGGAGCGGAATATCCGTTGCGGGTTATCCCAGGTGAGTTATCTGCTGTGGATTATGCCGGGTGGACCCCCTGGTGTAGGTCATCCCCACCCGTGTCCCCCCGTGCACCTTTGTACCCACACATAGCCGCCGTCCGTCCGTCCGTCCGTGTCCGTCTCCTCCCCCCTGTCCTCCTCTGCGTGTCTCTCCGCCCTCCCGAGTGCTCTCCACCCGAACGTCCCCCCACACAAGGTTTTTCCCCCCGTGCGGGTTTTTTTTTTTTTTTCCCTGGGCCGTGCCCCCCGCGTCCCCTGCCCTCCAGTCTCGCGCCCCCGCTCCCCTGCTCCACCCCTCCCCTAACCCCTTTGCTTCTGGACCCCCAGCTCCGCACGGGCCACGGGCAGCCTGGGGAGCTTCACCCCGAGCCGTTCCTTTCCCCCCTGGGCAGCAGCGGTTCTGCCGCTGCTACAGGCAGGCGCTTTCTGGACGGGCGAGGGGCTGGGACGACCGGAGGCTGCCGCACGCTCCGGTCCGAGCGAGACGCTGTTCCCGGGGGACCTGGCGCAGGGAAAGGCGAGGGACTCTCCGCGCTGCCGGTGGCTCTTCAGAAGGGAACCGCGCTCTGGTTTTAGCGGCAGAAGGTGTCGGTCGGGCAGCCGCGTAGCACTGTGCTGAGCGACGGGGCAGGCGTCTGGCTTGTTGGAGTCCAGGCGTGTTTCTCGCCTCGCAGTCTCGATGCCAAAACAAGCAGGGGGTTCAGGTTCCCAAAGCCTTTGGACGTGGGAGCAAGATGACAGCTAGGTCTCTAGCAGCACGGTATTTCAGCCGTGTTGCTTGCTGCAAATGGCTTGCAGGCCAGGAGATGTTGAGAGGGGTCTGAAACAAAGAAAGGGAGCGTGGAAGTGGTTGTTTGAAGGCGGCAAATGAGGCAGCCGAAGGAAGCGAGCGGCTCAGCTGCCTTGGTGGACCAGCCCCTCCAGCCTCCCGAGTCTGGCGCGCCGCAGGCGGTCAAAGCGCAGGCGCCGCGCTCGCTGGCGGGAGCGGCAGGGAGCGCAGAGCTGCGCTGCCGTCCAGAGCGGCGAGGGAACCGGCAGGGCTCTAGGGCCATCTGGTGCGGCCAGCCGACGGGCCTCTTTGCTTTCCCTGTTTCACGTCTAATTCCTTTGCGTGCCGCAGGGCAGGGTGGTAAGTAACATCGCGCAGGTCTTATTTAAGTGGCAAGCCCTGCGCGGGAAGCCCGGGGCGGCGCAGGATGAGCGGAGGGCACCGCGGCAGAGCCCGAGGGTCACCGGCGTATCGCTCGCTCGCAGATCGCGCGCTTGCCGGCGGTCTGCTCGCGTGCACCGCTTCCTGATAATCGTAGCTGCCCCTCTCACACAAAGCAGCTTTCAGTATCTCCTCGCGTGCCTTCAGGATGTCATCAGTGTCGCTTTTTTTTTCTTTTTTTTTAATAAAATCTCTCCAGGGTCTGTTGGCTCGCTGGTGTCACTCTCCCACCCCTGATGCCACCTGCAGATGAATCCAGCAATCCCGGGGGCTTACTCTGGGGGCAAAAAAGCCGAGCCAAGGCAAAGGTATTGACCAGGTTCCCTGCGCTGCTTCCCCCGGCTGGGTCCTGGGGTGAGGGGCGGGGAGAGAAAGGGCCAGCAGCCCTCTGCGAGCTGTCAAGCGCAGAGGACTGAAATGCTCGAGCCGCTTGGGTGCTTTTTGGGGGCGAGGCAATGGCTCTGGCTGCGTGGGCTGTGAGCGGGAGCAGGGGCAGAGAAGGGCGAGGCTTGTGGCCCCCCCCCCCCCCCCCCCCCCCCGTAAGGCGGCGGCGGCGGCTGCGGGCGGCCCAAGGCGGGCCGGGGTGCGAGTCCTTTGTCCCCGCGGGGAGCGCTCGGGGCGCGGGGCTCGGTGTGGTGCTGCCGCCTGGCGTCCAAAAGCGGGTACTGCAGCTCGGGTGGCGCCCGGGGGCGGTGGGGCGTTTTGGCCGTGCCTCGGTGCTGCCGCCTGGCGTCCAAAAGCGGGTACTGCAGGCCGGGAGCCGCGCAGGGGCGGTGGCGTGCACGTGATCCCCGGTGCCGGTGGCCGGTACCGGGCATGCGACAGCGCGGCGCCCGCGGGGCGATGCCGCCGCAGCCGTTGCTGCCTCCCGGTAAGGAAGCGCCGCTCTCGCCGCCCGGGAGGTGCTGGCTGCTGCTGGCACGGCTGCCTCGGCCTCCGCTGCAGCCCCGCCCCGGCCCACGCCCCCGTCCTGGTGTGGAGCGGCCCCTCCCCTAGCGACGGGCCCCGCCCCTGGAGCTCCCCGGCAGGGGAAGGGCACCACCCCTAGCGACAGGCCCCGCCCCTGGAGACCACCCCGTGCGGTGTGTCAGGGCGGAGCTTAGCCGCGGGGGGCGGAGCCTTGCGGTGGTAAGGCGGAGCTTTGCCATGTGAGGGCGGAGCTTCACCGGCGCATGCGCGGTGCGTAGGGGGCGGAGCCTTGCCGCGGGGGGGCGGAGCTTTGCCCTGACGGGCGGAGCTTTGGCCGAGCATGCGCGCTGTGTCGGGGGCGGAGCTTAGCCGCGTGGGGCGGAGCCTTGCGGTGGTAAGGCGGAGCTTTGCCGCGTGAGGGCGGAGCCTCATCGGCGCATGCGCAGTGCACGGGGGGGCGGAGCTTTGCAGTGGGAGGGCGGAGCTTTGCCCTGAAGGGCGGAGCTTTGGCCGAGCATGCGTGCTGTGTCAGGGGCGGGGCTTAGCCGCGGGGGGCGGAGCCTTGCGGTGGTAAGGCGGAGCTTTGCCGCGTGGGGGCGGGGCCTCACCAGCGCATGCGCAGTGCATGGGGGGGCGGAGCTTTGCCCTGAAGGGCGGAGCTTTGGCCGAGCATGCGTGCTGTGTCAGGGGCGGAGCTTAGCCGCGGGGGGCGGAGCTTTGCCGTGTGAGGGCGGAGCTCCACGGGCGCATGCGCGCTGTGTTGGGGCGGAGCTTTGCGGCGTGGGGCGGAGCCTTGCCGCGGGGAGGGCGGAGCTTCGCTGGCGCATGCGTGCTGTGTCGGGGGCGGAGCTTAGCCGCGGGGGGCGGAGCGTTGCGGTGGTAAGGCGGAGCTTTGCCGTGTGAGGGCGGAGCTCCACGGGCGCATGCGCGCTGTGTCAGGGCGGAGCTTTGCCGCGTGGGGCGGAGCCTTGCCGCGGAGAGGGCGGAGCTTCGCTGGCGCATGCGTGGTGTGTGCAGGGCGGAGCTTTGCTGCAGAGGGCGGGGTTTGCCGCGGGGAGGGCGGAGCTTCGCCAGCGCATGCGCGGTGCGTCGGGGGCGGGAATGGCGCGGTGGGCGGAGGTTCCCCGCGCGGAGGGGCCGGGGTGAGCCCGGGGCGGAGGGGAGCGGAGCGGTCGTTGGGCTGCGGCTGCAGGCAGCGAGGAGGTGAGCGGGGAAAGCCCCGAGGAGGGCGGCGGGAGGCACGGAGCGGGGAGGGTGCGGTGCCGTGTGGGAGCCGGGCGGGCGGAGCTTCCTGGAGCCGGTCCGGGGGGGCGCCGCGCCGCGCCGCTCCGGGGCCGGGCGGCGGGGGGGCGCCGCGCCGCGCCGAGCCGCGCCGCTCCGGGGCCGGGCGGCGGGGGGGGCGCCGCGCCGCTTGTGCCGGGCGGCGGGGGGGGCGCCGCGCCGAGCCGCTGAGCTCCGGGGCCGGGCGGCGGGGGGGCGCCGCGCCGAGCCGCTCCGCTCCGGGGCCGCGCGGCGGGGGGGGCGCCGCGCCGAGCCGCTCCGCTCCGGGGCCGGGCGGCGGGGGGGCGCCGCGCCGAGCCGCTCCGCTCCGGGGCCGGGCGGCGGGGGGGCGCCGCGCCGAGCCGCTGAGCTCCGGGGCCGGGCGGCGGGGGGGGCGCCGCGCCGAGCCGCTGAGCTCCGGGGCCGGGCGGCGGGGGGGGCGCCGCGCCGAGCCGCTCCGCTCCGGGGCCGGGCGGCGGGGGGGCGCCGCGCCGAGCCGCTCCGCTCCGGGGCCGGGCGGCGGGGGGGGCGCCGCGCCGAGCCGCTGAGCTCCGGGGCCGGGCGGCGGGGGGGCGCCGCGCCGAGCCGCTGAGCTCCGGGGCCGGGCGGCGGGGGGGCGCCGCGCCGAGCCGCTGAGCTCCGGGGCCGGGCGGCGGGGGGGCGCCGCGCCGAGCCGCTCCGCTCCGGGGCCGGGCGGCGGGGGGGCGCCGCGCCGAGCCGCTGAGCTCCGGGGCCGGGCGGCGGGGGGGCGCCGCGCCGAGCCGCTGAGCTCCGGGGACGGGCGGCGGGGGGGGCGCCGCGCCGAGCCGCTCCGCTCCGGGGACGGGCGGTGGGGGGGCGCCGGGTCGGTGCCGGTGGGGGGGCGCCGGCCGGAGCCGGTGGCGGGGGCTGCCCGGAGCCGCGCTGGGGGCTCGGCGGGGCGTCCACGTGCGGCGGTGGCGTGGGGAACGGTGTCCCCGCAGGGTCCAAAAGCAGGGAGGGCTGCGTCTCGCGGCATTTTGGAGCCCGGGGCTTTTGGTCGGCCACGTTGGTTCCCCGGGCCATGCCGGGAGGTGTAGTTTCTATGGTCGTGGCTGCCGGGCAAACCGCTTCTCTTTTGCCTCCTTCTTTCCAGTGTCACCTTCTGCGTCCCGTGCAGAAAATCCTGCGTGCTTGATTCCGCTCGCTGCTCAGGTAATGGCGCGTCTGGGGCTGCGGGAGCGGGGAGAAACACTTGCCGGTTCAAGGACGCCACAAGTGCGCCACATCAAAGCCAGAGGAAAGGCAAATCTGCTGCCCGTGCAGAAAAGCCGAGGACAAACTGCAGGTAAGAGAGCGCACCTCGTTCCTGCAGTGCTCCCTTGGGAGTTACGGATGTTTGCCTTCCAGGCAAAAGAACAGACTTTGCTCTAGGAGAAATGAAGAGCTGCCTGTTCCCTTCTTTAGGCTCCGGTGTTTCACTTCTGGTTGGTCGTGCTAATTGGATGGGCGAGCTGGAAATAGCCTTTTGTTTTGATACGCAGAAGTAAATTGTTAGTAATACGCGGTGTCAGTAGAGTTCATTTTTGAGCACCTAGGTGCCAGTGGAAACGTAAGGAATGAAGCTCGATGGGAACTGATACTTAAATTTAGTTTTCCGTGATTTTTCTTTGCCGTTCGGGCGTGGATGGCACGGTGTCCTGTGGCTCGGTCCACGTTCTGTTCCGTGGAGCCTTCGGTCTAGGACTTTGAAGTAAGGAAGTTTGTCCTTCCAGAAAAGGGCTAGTCGCTCCTAGGATTGAGGTGTGGACTTGCAGAGTCTCTTAGGCACGTGCTCGGAATTGGAGGCGAATTTCACTTGATGTTGCTGCTGTTTGTCTTCACTTTCCTTCCTTTCCCCACGGCTCCATCAGGAGCGGGAGCTCTGAATCATCATTTTGTTTTCAGTCTCAAACACGTTTTTTTACCCAAGGAGGTGCTACGTTTAGAAGTTAATGAGTTTTGTCACAAACGCGTCGGTCGATGCGATTGCGTTGCGATTGTTAAAACCCGCAAAATAACACCAGTCTTACGGATCTGGCCTATTTCTTCCGAACACGGATTCGTCACGTGCAAATCGGGATACGGGTCGTCTGCGCTTCGTGCTGAGACAGGGATGAGCTCCCAAAGGCAAAAAATACAAGGTCGTGGGGGTTGCTTTTGTTTGTATTTGGGGGCGGGGGGGGGTGGATTTAAAAGAAAAAAAAGAGCGCAGTGTTGACTGGTGGCAGCCTGCAGAGCTCTTTTGCTGCCCGACCTCTCCTTTTCCTCTCTTGAACTCCTCTTTCGTGGCTGTAATTGTCGTTTGGAGAAGTTCAGAAGAGCGGTTCAGTGACTTGCCTGGGTCCGTGTGCCAGTAATACCGGGAAGGGAAGCGCTTGAACCGGTAGCAAATCAAGTTGGCTACAAGCAGAGGTTCTGAAGGAAGAACAACGATAACGGGAAGCAAATAGCAAGTTCCCAAAAAATGGGCGCGTGTCAAACGCATCCGAGTTTTACGGCCAAATGCTGTTTGGCAATATGTTCCAAACGGCTATTTTTTCCTTCCCTCGGTTGTAGTCTTTGCAAAACTTCACAAAACCAGGAAGCTTGGGACTCCTACCCAGCTTTATGCTACGGGTTTTTTTTTTTCCTCTCTCAGCAGAGTGTCAGCTGCCGCCGTTTCACCATGGTCGCCCTTTCTTCTGCCGTGAAAGTGCAAGACGGACGGAAAGGCTCCATAGCGGTCTGCGAGTACAAGGTACGTCCGCGATGCGTGTCCGCGTTTTTCCTAAGGCGCTTGTAGTACGGACTTCAAAGTTAACGTCAAGAATGTGCCGGCTCTCCTTCCTTCTGTAGTTTTTCTAGGAACTGTTTTAAGGCAGATACTAAAAGTCAAAGAAGGTCTGCGCTGGAGCGTGTTAACGCCTGTGCAAAGTCGGCTTCCCTCCGTTTATTTTGCCTTCCCGAAAGCGCAATCTTGTGTTTCTGTGCGCTTACTAGGAAAGGATATCGGGAAAACAATTTTATCCGAAAAGAGGAAAGGCAATGTTTGCAAGAGTTCAGAAGAAACAGGCTTTGTTTTTGTCATAAAAGCTGTGTGCTTTTTCAGTCAATAAGTTTTTAAAAAGGAGGATTTCAAAATACAAACCTGTATCTGCTGTATTATATAAATTATTAAAAAATAATTTTCTGTCTTTTTCCCTTTTTTCCGTCTCCGTTTTAGTTCACCCATGCGGGTTTTTAAATCACTTCCCGATGTTCTTAATCGCCGCTTCCTTTAAACACTTTCCTGACTCCTTTTCTCCTCTTTGCTGCTGCCTTTATTCCCCTGTATTTCTGTTTTAATTCTTTCTTGTCTTTCCTTAGGGCCCTCGTTTTTTGAATCTTCCTTCTCCGTCCCTCTAGTTCGCTGTCCTGTTTTTTAATTTTCCCATTTATTTCCCTAATCCCTGTGGCTTTTTCCATGTTCTAGGTTGACTTTTCCCCTGGGGGTTTAGCTGGGTTTAATTGTTTCTTCTCTTCCCTTAGTGTTCCCTCAGTGCCCTCGCTTTCTAAATTTTCCTTCCCCGATGGAGCTCCCTGTCGCTATTTATTAAGTTTTTTCCTTATTTCTTCCGTCGCCCTTGCTGTTCAAACGTCCTGCTTTCGGCTGGCAGAGAGTTAAGGTTCTTCCTAGTAGCTGGCACAGTGCTGCCGTTTGGATTTCGGATGAGCATCGTGTTGGTAACGCGCTGACGTTTTGTTTGTCGCTAAGTAGCGCTGACACCACTCAAGGACCTTTCAGCTTCCCGTGCTCTGCCCGGTGCGCAAGAAGCTGGGAGGCGCCACAGGCAGCTCAGCTGCCCCAGACCGGCCGCAGCGCTATTCCCTACCGTGGGACGTCACGCTCGGTCTGGAAACTGGGGGGGCGTTGGCCAGGAGTCAGCGATGGCAGCTCGGGGACGTGCTTGGCATCGGTCGGCGAGTGGTGAGCCCCTGTCTAGTGAAGCGCTTGCTTTGTATACTCTTATTGGTTTATTACTGCTACTACTGCTACTACTAGTGTTACTACTATTCTGTTGTCTTTTCCTTCAATTGTTAAACTGTTCTTACCTTAACCCCCGAGTTTTCTGACTTCGACCCTTGCAATTTTCTCCCGCGTAGCGGCTGTGTGGTGCTTGGCTGCTGGCTGGGGTTAAACCACGACAAAAGCTTCTGTCGACTTGTATTCCGTCTGCCGTTTCCATTTTTTAATTCTTCCTTGTCTCTATTAGTACCTTTGCTTTGTCCGTTTTCTTCCTACGTCTCTCTTTTAGTTCACTGTCCCTGTTTTTCATTTTTTTCTCTTTGTTGCCCTAATTCCCGTCACTCTTGAATTTTTTTTTGCTTTTATCCCGTTCCCTGTCTTTAGTTTGCAGTTAGTTCTTCTCTTTCCTTAGGGTCCTCCCTTTTAACAGCCTCGGAGGGGGCGTAGCTTCCCGCTGAGGAGCGGTTGGAGGAGGCGAGGTGGTTGTCAGCCGGGTCATCATTTAATAGTAAAGTATGAAATGGCACGTTGATTAATCATTTACCTTTTGGTTTTGTGGGAGCTGTGCTGGCTGCCTTTAGAATCGGCTGAGAATTTGAGGTGAGCTGGGTTGTAGAGGGGAGGCACCCGGGGCTGGCTATTTCACCCGAGCGCCACGGGAACTTTGTGTCTCCTGGCATCCTAGGCGCACCGAGTGACAGTCGCAGCATCTTTCTTTAGAATAGGCGTGGAGCAGGTGAGCGGAGCGGTACGGTGCTTTTGAGGAGGAGGGTGTCGCAGAAGCGGTTGGCAGTAACCAGACCGATGCTGAATACCAGCGCTGTGTTTTAGTTTGTTAGTGGGTTGTGGGTTTGTGGGTTGGGAGTTTGGTGTTGGTTTTTTTGTTTGTTTTGGGTTTTTTGTTGTTTTTTTTTGTTGTGTGGTTTCTGTGGTTTCTGTGGTTTCTGTGGTTTCTGTGGTTTCTGTGGTTTCTGTGGTTTCTGTGGTTTCTGTGGTTTCTGTGGTTTCTGTGGTTTCTGTGGTTTCTGTGGTTTCTGTGGTTTCTGTGGTTTCTGTGGTTTCTGTGGTTTCTGTGGTTTCTGTGGTTTCTGTGGTTTCTGTGGTTTCTGTGGTTTCTGTGGTTTTTTGTTTTGGTTTGGTTTTTTTTGTTTTTTTTGTTGTGTGGTTTTTGTGGTTTTTTTGTTTTGTTTTAGATGACGAAGAGGAACTGGGTGAGTGCAGGAATGTTCTAGTTAGGTGTGTGGTGGTTTTCTTTTTTTTTTGAGGGTGGATTCAGATCCCTGGCCCTCTGAAAGCTCAGTTGCGGGATCAGGGCTGAGGAGGTAACAAGGATAGGAATTGCAGGGAGGGGTTATAAAGTTGGTGTCGGGGAGAGGCCTGTCCAGGAGCAGTCTCCTTTGGGAAGGGCAAAGGAGCGGGTTACTGTTGTTAGCGCGCTGCTGACGTTTGCTGAGCAGGGCAGTTCCATCCTGTGTCTGTGCGTTTTGCTTTTGCGTAGTCTGTCTGTCTTCTGTGTCTCGTACCATGGCTTTCTCAGGTCTCGATGTTTCCGTAGCTCTTTGTGATCATCGGGCCCCTCGGGAGGCTTACCTCGAGGGCGTCTCGAACGCATCGCCTCATCGGCATAGCGTTTCTTGAGCCCTGCTTATCTTGCCGTCGTAGCTTAAAGCACGGACGTGTCCGGGAAGCGTCGCGTTCCAGATGTTTCCGAGGGATCGTCTGTTGCGGTGGCCGGCCGGGCGGTCTCCGCAGGTCTGCTTTTGAGAGTTACGTTTCTACGGTCGTCTTCAGGGGTTTCATCCCTGGTTCCTTAATGGTCTTAGGTCTTAAATCCTGGCTTGTCATGCATCCATTTATCTTTTTTAGATGGTAGTTTTATCTCCTGGGCCACGGCAGGCACCGTAGGGGTTCCGTGCCGGAGGCGTCTTCCCTACCGGAGTCGTTCCCGCTCGTGATCTTCTCGGGTCTCGAGGTCACGTCGTTTGTGGCATCTGTGTGCAGTGTCTGTCTGTGTGTCGGGGTTGGAGCCGCTCTGCCCAGGAGCGTTGCGATATTGGAGTTGGGGGTAGCATAGCCTCACGGTGATACGTCCATTTGTACAGTATCTGTAGGCAAAGATTGTACGGGCCATCTCGAGGCAAGCAGCTGTAGACAGGTGCCGCAGTTACTTCTGTTGTGTTTTGCGGGTGCCGGAGGCTGGACCGGCGCACGTAGCGAAGCGTCTTCTTCGCCTTGCCGTAGCGGAAGGTGAAACTTGGGAATCGTACGGAGCCCAAGGTTGTTTAGAGGTGCGCGGCGAGGCAGTTGCAGGGATAGCTCTGGAACCGGGGGGCTGTGCTGCAGTGGCAGCTGGGTGGTGTAAGTGTAGTGGTTTGAGTGAGCGGTGGTTGAAGGATTGTTCGGTTCCTGAATGTGCCTAACCTTGTACGTGTGAAGTATTTTATTGCAGGTCGTATGTAATGTTGAGAGTAATTTATTTCATATATACTATAGAATAAAAAAACCCCAGCTGGGGCATTTCCCTCCCCCCCGCTGCGTTTTTTTTCCCCCGGTCCCGGCTGCTCTGCGAGGCGATGATCATCGCCAAGGTTTGGGCGGAGGTCAGGCTCGGGCCGGGGTTTTCTCAGGCAGGGCGATTTTTTTTTTTTTTTTTTTTTTTGAGGCCCTCGGGAACACCGTTCCCAGGGAGCGCCGCAGAGGCAGGGCGACGGTCCGTTGTGGCGTGCTGGTGGTGGAATGGATCGGCCGAGACCGAGGCGTGGTTTGGGTGGTAGCTGAATGAGCGGTGCGTTTGGAATGTATCTAACCTTTTATGATGGTGTGGGGGTGCTTTGTTTCTTTGCAGGTTCCAGGTGGAATTGAAATTTTTCCTTTGCAGACATGTAGAAATGAAAACAAAATGACAATTATGACAATTATCCCTGGGAGTCATAATTAATTTAAATTAAAAAAAAAATTACTCCCAGGGTAGGAGCTGGTTGCTACTGCTGCACCAGCCTTACCATTTTTTAATTTTTTTTTAGTTCATTTTTTTTATAGTGTTTGTTATTTGGTTTTTTTTTCCTTTGTACTATATAAATATGTATACAAATATATACATACACCCTCCCAGGTGGGAGGAAGCAATGATTAAACTAGTAACACCACATCTTCCTATAACAATTCATTCCTCCCACATGGAAGGGCAATTACCATCTTGTTATGAAACTGAATCAACTAATTATTCAAAGCAGTTACATTTCTCTGGCACCCCCTACAAAACAAAAGAAACAATAAACAACGAGAAATGCAAACACAATCATTCAAACAAAATTGTACACAGCACACAAAAGTGTAAAAAGCAAAACCCAGCGCGGCAAAAACCGAACTCGTCCAAAGCACCAAACTAGCCGACACAGTCCTCCCGGATGACAGAGAAGGTCCTCCAGAGCATAGAGATGAGCCAGAAAGTCCTCCCCGATGAGAAAGACTGTCCTTCAGACCATAGAGCTGCAAGGAGAAGTCCTCCCGGAGTATAGAGCGGCTCCGCAGACCATCGAGATGACAGCGAAAGTCGACCCAGACGATAGAGAAGGTCGTCCAGAGCATAGAGATGAAACCAGAGGTCCCCTGGATGATCCAGAAGGTCGCCGAGCGCCTCGAGATTAAACTGGCGGTCCCAACCGGCGCATGCGCGGTGCGTCGGGGGCGGGCATGGGGCGGTGGGCGGAGGTTCCCCGCGCGGAGCGGAGCGGCGCGGTCGTTGGGCTGCGGCTGCAGGCAGCGAGGAGGTGAGCGGGGAAAGCCCCGAGGAGGACGGCGGTGCCTGCGGGGGAGCGGCCGGGCCGGCGGGAGGCACGGAGCGGGGAAGGTGCGGTGCCGTGTGGGAGCCGGCGGGCGGAGCTTCCTGGAGCCGGTCGGGGCCGGGGGCGCCGCGCCGCTCCGCTCGGGGGCCGGGCGGCGGGGGGGCGCCGAGCCGCGCCGCGCCGCTCCGGGGCCTGGCGGCGGGGGGGGGGCCGCGCCGCTCCGGGGCCGGGCGGCGGGGAGGCGCCGCGCCGAGCCGCTCCGGGGCCGGGCGCCGAGCCGCGCCGCTCCGGGGCCGGGCGGCGGGGAGGCGCCGAGCCGCTCCGGGGCCGGACGCCGAGCCGCGCCGCTCCGGGGCCGGGCGGCGGGGAGGCGCCGCGCCGAGCCGCGCCGCTCCGGGGCCGGGCGGCGGGGGGGGGGGGCCGCGCCGCTCCGGGGCCGGGCGGCGGGGAGGCGCCGCGCCGAGCCGCGCCGCTCCGGGGCCGGGCGGCGGGGAGGCGCCGAGCCGCTCCGGGGCCGGGCGCCGAGCCGCTCCGCTCCGGGGCCGGGCGGCGGGGAGGCGCCGCGCCGAGCCGCTCCGGGGCCGGGCGCCGAGCCGCGCCGCTCCGGGGCCGGGTGGCGGGGAGGCGCCGAGCCGCTCCGGGGCCGGACGCCGAGCCGCGCCGCTCCGGGGCCGGGCGGCGGGGAGGCGCCGAGCCGCGCCGCGCCGCTCCGGGGCCGGGCGGCGGGGAGGCGCTGCGCCGCGCCGCTCCGGGGCCGGGCGGCGGGGGGCACCGCGCCGCTTCGGGGCCGGGCGGCGGGGGTCGGCGGGTCGGTGCCGGTGGGGGGGCGCCGGCCGGAGCCGGTGGCGGGGGCTGCCCGGAGCCGTGCTGGGGGCTCGGCGGGGCTTCCACGTGCGGCGATGGCGTGGGGAACGGTGTCCCCACAGGGTCAAAAGCAGGGAGGGCTGCGTCTCGCGGCATCTTGGAGCCCGGGGCTTTTGGTCGGCCACGTTGGTTCCCCGGGCCGTGCCGGCAGGTGTAGTTTCTATGGTCGTGGCTGCCGGGCAAACCGCTTCTCTTTTTGCCTCCTCCTTTCCAGTGTCACCTTCTGCGTCCCGTGCAGAAAATGCTGCGTGCTTGATTCCGCTCGCTGCTCAGGTAATGGCGCGTCTGGGGCTGCGGGAGCGGGGAGAAACACTTGCCGGTTCAAGGACGCCACAGGTGCGCCACATCAAAGCCAGAGGAAAGGCAAATCTGCTGCCCGTGCAGAAAAGCCGAGGACAAACTGCAGGTAAGAGAGCGCACCTCGTTCCTGCAGTGCTCCCTTGGGAGTTACGGATGTTTGCCTTCCAGGCAAAAGAACAGACTTTGCCTTAGGAGAAATGAAGAGCTGCCTGTTCCCTTCTTTAGGCTCCGGTGTTTCACTTCTGGTTGGTCGTGCTAATTGGATGGGCGAGCTGGAAATAGCCTTTTGTTTTGATACGCAGAAGTAAATTGTTAGTAATACGCGGTGTCAGTAGAGTTCATTTTTGAGCACCCAGGTGCCAGTGGAAACGTAAGGAATGAAGCTCGATGGGAACTGATACTTAAATTTAGTTTTCCGTGATTTTTCTTTGCCGTACGGGCGTGGATGGCACGGTGTCCTGTGGCTCGGTCCACGTTCTGTTCCGTGGAGCCTTCGGTCTAGGACTTTGAAGTAAGGAAGTTTGTCCTTCCAGAAAAGGGCTAGTCGCTCCTAGGATTGAGGTGTGGACTTGCAGAGTCTCTTAGGCACGTGCTCGGAATTGGAGGCGAATTTCACTTGATGTTGCTGCTGTTTGTCTTCACTTTCCTTCCTTCCCCCACGGCTCCATCAGGAGCGGGAGCTCTGAATCATCATTTTGTTTTCAGTCTCAAACACGTTTTTTTACCCAAGGAGGTGCTACGTTTAGAAGTTAATGAGTTTTGTCACAAACGCGTCGGTCGATGCGATTGCGTTGCGATTGTTAAAACCCGCAAAATAACACCAGTCTTACGGATCTGGCCTATTTCTTCCGAACACGGATTCGTCACGTGCAAATCGGGATACGGGTCGTCTGCGCTTCGTGCTGAGACAGGGATGAGCTCCCAAAGGCAAAAAATACAAGGTCGTGGGGGTTGGTTTTGTTTGTATTTGGGGGCGGGGGGGGGGTGGATTTAAAAGAAAAAAAAGAGCGCAGTGTTGACTGGTGGCAGCCTGCAGGGCTCTTTTGCTGCCCGACCTCTCCTTTTCCTCTCTTGAACTCCTCTTTCGTGGCTGTAATTGTCGTTTGGAGAAGTTCAGAAGAGCGGTTCAGTGACTTGCCTGGGTCCGTGTGCCAGTAATACCGGGAAGGGAAGCGCTTGAACCGGTAGCAAATCAAGTTGGCTACAAGCAGAGGTTCTGAAGGAAGAACAACGATAACGGGAAGCAAATAGCAAGTTCCCAAAAAATGGGCGCGTGTCAAACGCATCCGAGTTTTACGGCCAAATGTTGTTTGGCAACATGTTCCAAACGGCTATTTTTTCCTTCCCTCGGTTGTAGTCTTTGCAAAACTTCACAAAACCAGGAAGCTTGGGACTCCTACCCAGCTTTATGCTACGGGTTTTTTTTTTTTCCTCTCTCAGCAGAGTGTCAGCTGCCGCCGTTTCACCGTGGTCGCCCTTTCTTCTGCCGTGAAAGTGCAAGACGGACGGAAAGGCTCCATAGCGGTCTGCGAGTACAAGGTACGTCCGCGATGCGTGTCCGCGTTTTTCCTAAGGCGCTTGTAGTACGGACTTCAAAGTTAACGTCAAGAATGTGCCGGCTCTCCTTCCTTCTGTAGTTTTTCTAGGAACTGTTTTAAGGCAGATACTAAAAGTCAAAGAAGGTCTGCGCTGGAGCGTGTTAACGCCTGTGCAAAGTCGGCTTCCCTCCGTTTATTTTGCCTTCCCGAAAGCGCAATCTTGTGTTTCTGTGCGCTTACTAGGAAAGGATATCGGGAAAACAATTTTATCCGAAAAGAGGAAAGGCAATGTTTGTGAGAGTTCAGGCGTTCGGAAGAAACAGGCTTTGTTTTTGTCATAAAAGCTGTGTGCTTTTTCAGTCAATAAGTTTTTAAAATATCTTACAGTAGGTCTTGAAAAGCTTACTGCGATACTAGCGTCCGTACTAAAAGCGATCAAGGTCCAAGGAGAGACGTGGACAAAAGAGGAGGAATCGGCGTCGCTTTCCCGAGAAGCATTGCCAGCCTTGTAAGTAGCGACAGCGAGTCCTGACGTGGTTTCGGTGAGTTACTGCTTCGGCAGCATCCTTTTTTCTTAACCTACAGCGTGTGATTTCTTACTTCAGCTGGAAAGAGATTTTCCAGAATGGAAATCTTTCTCATTCAAAGAAGTTGTGTTTTATGAGCTCCCCATCAGAGTGGGGATCTTCAGAGATGATGCGCTTGGCAGTGGAAGTCAGCAGCAGCAAGACTTTCCACTCTCTTAAAAAAAAAAAAAAAAAAAAAAGTCCGTTTGCTTCCAAAGACCCGAGCACAGCACGTCTTCCAGAAGTTGATGGCATCGCTGGTTCTCAGTTGCAACAGCCGAGATGTCATCAACACGCGTTCCTCTGCGTGCTTCGGCGCAGCCAAAAGCGTTAGCAAATCTGCCGGTCCTTTTTGGTAGCCTTACGCGTTGCAGCCCCGGGGATTGGATTCTGCCCCCAAAGTAAAACCGTATGGGGGATCTCTTCTGTCACGGATTTTTCTCTCCTAGATGTAACTTCAGGAAAAAAAAGTTAAAATTGGATCTACAAACTGCCTTGCGTTGTTTCAGCTGTAACTGCCAACTAGCTGTGGCGTACAATTGCTTAGGTGTGTTTAAGCAGTTAGGTATTTGTTCTGAACGTTGACCAGGAGAGGCAACTGAACGTTACGGGGTGTTTTCCCCCCCGCTCTTTTGACGGAGTGCTCTGAAGTACTTTCTTTCTGTCTGGCTTTCAAGGGTGCGTTTCCCTGGCAGTTCAGCAGCATCTCTCTTGGGCGGCGCGGCTGGCCAGATGTCGCTCCTAATGACGTAAGGCGCAAAAAACCCCTGGTCAAATGATAACTGCGTATCTTGGAGACAGATAATCTACTGGTATCGATTCACAGCTGTGCAAGTTAAATTAACGCCAAAGGAAAATCCAGTCCTTCTCCAGCAGAAGTATTTTTATTGGATGTTTATAAACACACGCACAGCTTTTTTAGTATGAAGCGAATTGCTGCGATTTGTCCTTTGCTTTTCCTTTTCCCCTCGAAAGCGTTACGCTTCGCTTCCAGCTTTGTCGACCGAGCCAGCAAGATGTGCAGCAGCAGCTGCGAGGGCCGTAGCTGTTGCGGCGGACCTGTAAGCGTAGATTCTGATTGCGGTACGCCCTCGTCCTGCAGCCTCGCAGGGTCGTCTCCCTGCAGCCGTGCCGTAAGGAAGGGGTGAGACGTTTTCCAACGCCGGCAAGAGCGTGTGCTTGTATGCGAAGAACATGTTCGGAATCGTACCGGTTAGTCTTAATGCTGATGGGAAGCGTTCAGGTCGCTCTAGCTTTTAAAGGATGTCTTGTATTTGGAGCTGACCTGCTTACCTCGAATCCTCCTTGAGCTCAGCTGCTCTCCTCTCCCTTGCTCTGACTGAATTCCTGTACTCGCTGCTGTGCTATTTTTTTCACATGCTGAAATATCGCTTGGGCTTTTTGTTTTTCAGGTGTCTTGTTGCAAGCGTCTCGTGGTGCTCGCTAGGTACCCCCCGGCCCAGGTTGGCCTGCCTGTCGTGAAGCGTCCCGAGGGTAAGGGGCCGGCCCCGTGCCTGGAGGCTCCCGGCTCTGTCTCCGGCGGGTGCCCCGCGGGTGCGGCAGCGAGGGCTGCGTGGTGGGGCGAGTCCCGGGCCAAGAGGGAGCGGGGAGGTTCGTTGCCCCGGGGAGCCCGTCCCAGCGCGGGAACGGAGGGGGAGCACGGCAGAGCAGAGCCTGAGCGAGAGGTGCGGCACCGTCCCCCGGCAGGCTCCCCCCGCGGCGTGGGGCAGCCGCCGGCTTGCGGGATGGGGGCCGGGGGGGGCTGCAGCCGTTTGGGGGGGCTGCCCCCATTTTATTTTTCTGGCGGAGCTCCCCTTTTCGGGGGGGGCGCCTACATATGTAAATGGCATTATTAAAGTAGCTGTTTTCCTTGTTCTGTGCCTTTTTGGGGGGGGTGATTAAAAAGTGTGGAGGGGCCTGGGGGGTGATGATGTCATTTGGGGCCCCCCAACGTCACGGGGGGCGGGGGCGTGATGATGAAACAGAGGAGCAGGTGAGTGGGGGATGAAGGTGTCACGGGGAGGTTTCCCCCCAGAGAAGGGGGGTCACAGTCCCAAAATGCCTGAAAACTCGTGTGTGTGTGTGTGTGTGTGTGTGTGATTAACCATGTGAAGAACTGGAAATACGGGTGCGAGGCATTGCAGTAGAAAAAAATCTCTCGCCTTTATATATATATATATATTGAAAAATAATATTTGTTTTTATGTGTGTGTATATATATATATGTAAAAGGATTTCAAAATACAAACCTGTACCTGCTATGTTATAGAAATTATTAAAAAATCTCAATGGAGATAGATAGGGTTTTAAAATAAAAAAGAACTTGTCTCTATGTTAAGAAATAAAGGAGTTTAAAATGCAAAAAGAGATGATGTAGGTGAAGGAATTTAAACCAGAAGTCAGTCTGGATAGGTAGAAGTACCTACGCTTACCCTGTGTCACCGAGTAAGCCTAAGTAGGTATCCCGTGTAATCGAAGTAAAGGTTCTATGGAAGTGTAAACAGATAACTAAGTCTAAAGAGGTAGGATTGTAAGTAGATACCGAAGTCTAAAGAGAGAAGTCGAAGATATCAAAGTGTCAAAATATGCAAGTCCAAGAGCAAAATATCCAATATCCAAGAGCAACACAGTTTGGGGCTCCCAGGAAAGCTGAATCCGCCTGGATTTGTGCAGCTGGAAAGCAAGCACAAACACACCGCACACGCACATGCACACACTCACACCCCCCCCGCCCCCCCGCATTTTAACGCAGAAAACCAAAAATGACCCATTGTTATGATGTGGAAAAGCGCCGGAAAACCCCAGAACTGAATATTTTGGAAAAGCAGAAACCCCCAAGTTTTGTATGACGTAAAAGAAAAAACAAAAAAGAAGAACAACAACAAACAAAAAAACCCCAAACGAAAAACCGGCGCCAATTTGGGCCAAATCTGGGGTGAACCGCGGACAGTTTGAGGGGCATTGCTGGGGATTATCTGGCGTGGATTCCTTCTCCGGAGCGGAATATCCGTTGCGGGTTATCCCAGGTGAGTTATCTGCTGTGGATTATGCCGGGTGGACCCCCTGGTGTAGGTCATCCCCACCCGTGTCCCCCCGTGCACCTTTGTACCCACACATAGCCGCCGTCCGTCCGTCCGTCCGTCCGTGTCCGTCTCCTCCCCCCTGTCCTCCTCTGCGTGTCTCTCCGCCCTCCCGAGTGCTCTCCACCCGAACGTCCCCCCACACAAGGTTTTTCCCCCCGTGCGGGTTTTTTTTTTTTTTTCCCTGGGCCGTGCCCCCCGCGTCCCCTGCCCTCCAGTCTCGCGCCCCCGCTCCCCTGCTCCACCCCTCCCCTAACCCCTTTGCTTCTGGACCCCCAGCTCCGCACGGGCCACGGGCAGCCTGGGGAGCTTCACCCCGAGCCGTTCCTTTCCCCCCTGGGCAGCAGCGGTTCTGCCGCTGCTACAGGCAGGCGCTTTCTGGACGGGCGAGGGGCTGGGACGACCGGAGGCTGCCGCACGCTCCGGTCCGAGCGAGACGCTGTTCCCGGGGGACCTGGCGCAGGGAAAGGCGAGGGACTCTCCGCGCTGCCGGTGGCTCTTCAGAAGGGAACCGCGCTCTGGTTTTAGCGGCAGAAGGTGTCGGTCGGGCAGCCGCGTAGCACTGTGCTGAGCGACGGGGCAGGCGTCTGGCTTGTTGGAGTCCAGGCGTGTTTCTCGCCTCGCAGTCTCGATGCCAAAACAAGCAGGGGGTTCAGGTTCCCAAAGCCTTTGGACGTGGGAGCAAGATGACAGCTAGGTCTCTAGCAGCACGGTATTTCAGCCGTGTTGCTTGCTGCAAATGGCTTGCAGGCCAGGAGATGTTGAGAGGGGTCTGAAACAAAGAAAGGGAGCGTGGAAGTGGTTGTTTGAAGGCGGCAAATGAGGCAGCCGAAGGAAGCGAGCGGCTCAGCTGCCTTGGTGGACCAGCCCCTCCAGCCTCCCGAGTCTGGCGCGCCGCAGGCGGTCAAAGCGCAGGCGCCGCGCTCGCTGGCGGGAGCGGCAGGGAGCGCAGAGCTGCGCTGCCGTCCAGAGCGGCGAGGGAACCGGCAGGGCTCTAGGGCCATCTGGTGCGGCCAGCCGACGGGCCTCTTTGCTTTCCCTGTTTCACGTCTAATTCCTTTGCGTGCCGCAGGGCAGGGTGGTAAGTAACATCGCGCAGGTCTTATTTAAGTGGCAAGCCCTGCGCGGGAAGCCCGGGGCGGCGCAGGATGAGCGGAGGGCACCGCGGCAGAGCCCGAGGGTCACCGGCGTATCGCTCGCTCGCAGATCGCGCGCTTGCCGGCGGTCTGCTCGCGTGCACCGCTTCCTGATAATCGTAGCTGCCCCTCTCACACAAAGCAGCTTTCAGTATCTCCTCGCGTGCCTTCAGGATGTCATCAGTGTCGCTTTTTTTTTCTTTTTTTTTAATAAAATCTCTCCAGGGTCTGTTGGCTCGCTGGTGTCACTCTCCCACCCCTGATGCCACCTGCAGATGAATCCAGCAATCCCGGGGGCTTACTCTGGGGGCAAAAAAGCCGAGCCAAGGCAAAGGTATTGACCAGGTTCCCTGCGCTGCTTCCCCCGGCTGGGTCCTGGGGTGAGGGGCGGGGAGAGAAAGGGCCAGCAGCCCTCTGCGAGCTGTCAAGCGCAGAGGACTGAAATGCTCGAGCCGCTTGGGTGCTTTTTGGGGGCGAGGCAATGGCTCTGGCTGCGTGGGCTGTGAGCGGGAGCAGGGGCAGAGAAGGGCGAGGCTTGTGGCCCCCCCCCCCCCCCCCCCCCCGTAAGGCGGCGGCGGCGGCTGCGGGCGGCCCAAGGCGGGCCGGGGTGCGAGTCCTTTGTCCCCGCGGGGAGCGCTCGGGGCGCGGGGCTCGGTGTGGTGCTGCCGCCTGGCGTCCAAAAGCGGGTACTGCAGCTCGGGTGGCGCCCGGGGGCGGTGGGGCGTTTTGGCCGTGCCTCGGTGCTGCCGCCTGGCGTCCAAAAGCGGGTACTGCAGGCCGGGAGCCGCGCAGGGGCGGTGGCGTGCACGTGATCCCCGGTGCCGGTGGCCGGTACCGGGCATGCGACAGCGCGGCGCCCGCGGGGCGATGCCGCCGCAGCCGTTGCTGCCTCCCGGTAAGGAAGCGCCGCTCTCGCCGCCCGGGAGGTGCTGGCTGCTGCTGGCACGGCTGCCTCGGCCTCCGCTGCAGCCCCGCCCCGGCCCACGCCCCCGTCCTGGTGTGGAGCGGCCCCTCCCCTAGCGACGGGCCCCGCCCCTGGAGCTCCCCGGCAGGGGAAGGGCACCACCCCTAGCGACAGGCCCCGCCCCTGGAGACCACCCCGTGCGGTGTGTCAGGGCGGAGCTTAGCCGCGGGGGGCGGAGCCTTGCGGTGGTAAGGCGGAGCTTTGCCATGTGAGGGCGGAGCTTCACCGGCGCATGCGCGGTGCGTAGGGGGCGGAGCCTTGCCGCGGGGGGGCGGAGCTTTGCCCTGACGGGCGGAGCTTTGGCCGAGCATGCGCGCTGTGTCGGGGGCGGAGCTTAGCCGCGTGGGGCGGAGCCTTGCGGTGGTAAGGCGGAGCTTTGCCGCGTGAGGGCGGAGCCTCATCGGCGCATGCGCAGTGCACGGGGGGGCGGAGCTTTGCAGTGGGAGGGCGGAGCTTTGCCCTGAAGGGCGGAGCTTTGGCCGAGCATGCGTGCTGTGTCAGGGGCGGGGCTTAGCCGCGGGGGGCGGAGCCTTGCGGTGGTAAGGCGGAGCTTTGCCGCGTGGGGGCGGGGCCTCACCAGCGCATGCGCAGTGCATGGGGGGGCGGAGCTTTGCCCTGAAGGGCGGAGCTTTGGCCGAGCATGCGTGCTGTGTCAGGGGCGGAGCTTAGCCGCGGGGGGCGGAGCTTTGCCGTGTGAGGGCGGAGCTCCACGGGCGCATGCGCGCTGTGTTGGGGCGGAGCTTTGCGGCGTGGGGCGGAGCCTTGCCGCGGGGAGGGCGGAGCTTCGCTGGCGCATGCGTGCTGTGTCGGGGGCGGAGCTTAGCCGCGGGGGGCGGAGCGTTGCGGTGGTAAGGCGGAGCTTTGCCGTGTGAGGGCGGAGCTCCACGGGCGCATGCGCGCTGTGTCAGGGCGGAGCTTTGCCGCGTGGGGCGGAGCCTTGCCGCGGAGAGGGCGGAGCTTCGCTGGCGCATGCGTGGTGTGTGCAGGGCGGAGCTTTGCTGCAGAGGGCGGGGTTTGCCGCGGGGAGGGCGGAGCTTCGCCAGCGCATGCGCGGTGCGTCGGGGGCGGGAATGGCGCGGTGGGCGGAGGTTCCCCGCGCGGAGGGGCCGGGGTGAGCCCGGGGCGGAGGGGAGCGGAGCGGTCGTTGGGCTGCGGCTGCAGGCAGCGAGGAGGTGAGCGGGGAAAGCCCCGAGGAGGGCGGCGGGAGGCACGGAGCGGGGAGGGTGCGGTGCCGTGTGGGAGCCGGGCGGGCGGAGCTTCCTGGAGCCGGTCCGGGGGGGCGCCGCGCCGCGCCGCTCCGGGGCCGGGCGGCGGGGGGGGCGCCGCGCCGCGCCGAGCCGCGCCGCTCCGGGGCCGGGCGGCGGGAGGGCGCCGCGCCGCTTGTGCCGGGCGGCGGGGGGGGCGCCGCGCCGAGCCGCTGAGCTCCGGGGCCGGGCGGCGGGGGGGGCGCCGCGCCGAGCCGCTCCGCTCCGGGGCCGGGCGGCGGGGGGGCGCCGCGCCGAGCCGCTCCGCTCCGGGGCCGGGCGGCGGGGGGGGCGCCGCGCCGAGCCGCTGAGCTCCGGGGCCGGGCGGCGGGGGGGGCGCCGCGCCGAGCCGCTGAGCTCCGGGGCCGGGCGGCGGGGGGGGCGCCGCGCCGAGCCGCTGAGCTCCGGGGCCGGGCGGCGGGGGGGGCGCCGCGCCGAGCCGCTCCGCTCCGGGGCCGGGCGGCGGGGGGGGCGCCGCGCCGAGCCGCTGAGCTCCGGGGCCGGGCGGCGGGGGGGCGCCGCGCCGAGCCGCTGAGCTCCGGGGCCGGGCGGCGGGGGGGCGCCGCGCCGAGCCGCTCCGCTCCGGGGCCGGGCGGCGGGGGGGGCGCCGCGCCGAGCCGCTGAGCTCCGGGGCCGGGCGGCGGGGGGGGCGCCGCGCCGAGCCGCTGAGCTCCGGGGACGGGCGGCGGGGGGGGCGCCGCGCCGAGCCGCTCCGCTCCGGGGACGGGCGGTGGGGGGGCGCCGGGTCGGTGCCGGTGGGGGGGCGCCGGCCGGAGCCGGTGGCGGGGGCTGCCCGGAGCCGCGCTGGGGGCTCGGCGGGGCGTCCACGTGCGGCGGTGGCGTGGGGAACGGTGTCCCCGCAGGGTCCAAAAGCAGGGAGGGCTGCGTCTCGCGGCATTTTGGAGCCCGGGGCTTTTGGTCGGCCACGTTGGTTCCCCGGGCCATGCCGGGAGGTGTAGTTTCTATGGTCGTGGCTGCCGGGCAAACCGCTTCTCTTTTGCCTCCTTCTTTCCAGTGTCACCTTCTGCGTCCCGTGCAGAAAATCCTGCGTGCTTGATTCCGCTCGCTGCTCAGGTAATGGCGCGTCTGGGGCTGCGGGAGCGGGGAGAAACACTTGCCGGTTCAAGGACGCCACAGGTGCGCCACATCAAAGCCAGAGGAAAGGCAAATCTGCTGCCCGTGCAGAAAAGCCGAGGACAAACTGCAGGTAAGAGAGCGCACCTCGTTCCTGCAGTGCTCCCTTGGGAGTTACGGATGTTTGCCTTCCAGGCAAAAGAACAGACTTTGCTCTAGGAGAAATGAAGAGCTGCCTGTTCCCTTCTTTAGGCTCCGGTGTTTCACTTCTGGTTGGTCGTGCTAATTGGATGGGCGAGCTGGAAATAGCCTTTTGTTTTGATACGCAGAAGTAAATTGTTAGTAATACGCGGTGTCAGTAGAGTTCATTTTTGAGCACCTAGGTGCCAGTGGAAACGTAAGGAATGAAGCTCGATGGGAACTGATACTTAAATTTAGTTTTCCGTGATTTTTCTTTGCCGTTCGGGCGTGGATGGCACGGTGTCCTGTGGCTCGGTCCACGTTCTGTTCCGTGGAGCCTTCGGTCTAGGACTTTGAAGTAAGGAAGTTTGTCCTTCCAGAAAAGGGCTAGTCGCTCCTAGGATTGAGGTGTGGACTTGCAGAGTCTCTTAGGCACGTGCTCGGAATTGGAGGCGAATTTCACTTGATGTTGCTGCTGTTTGTCTTCACTTTCCTTCCTTTCCCCACGGCTCCATCAGGAGCGGGAGCTCTGAATCATCATTTTGTTTTCAGTCTCAAACACGTTTTTTTACCCAAGGAGGTGCTACGTTTAGAAGTTAATGAGTTTTGTCACAAACGCGTCGGTCGATGCGATTGCGTTGCGATTGTTAAAACCCGCAAAATAACACCAGTCTTACGGATCTGGCCTATTTCTTCCGAACACGGATTCGTCACGTGCAAATCGGGATACGGGTCGTCTGCGCTTCGTGCTGAGACAGGGATGAGCTCCCAAAGGCAAAAAATACAAGGTCGTGGGGGTTGCTTTTGTTTGTATTTGGGGGCGGGGGGGGGTGGATTTAAAAGAAAAAAAAGAGCGCAGTGTTGACTGGTGGCAGCCTGCAGAGCTCTTTTGCTGCCCGACCTCTCCTTTTCCTCTCTTGAACTCCTCTTTCGTGGCTGTAATTGTCGTTTGGAGAAGTTCAGAAGAGCGGTTCAGTGACTTGCCTGGGTCCGTGTGCCAGTAATACCGGGAAGGGAAGCGCTTGAACCGGTAGCAAATCAAGTTGGCTACAAGCAGAGGTTCTGAAGGAAGAACAACGATAACGGGAAGCAAATAGCAAGTTCCCAAAAAATGGGCGCGTGTCAAACGCATCCGAGTTTTACGGCCAAATGCTGTTTGGCAATATGTTCCAAACGGCTATTTTTTCCTTCCCTCGGTTGTAGTCTTTGCAAAACTTCACAAAACCAGGAAGCTTGGGACTCCTACCCAGCTTTATGCTACGGGTTTTTTTTTTTCCTCTCTCAGCAGAGTGTCAGCTGCCGCCGTTTCACCATGGTCGCCCTTTCTTCTGCCGTGAAAGTGCAAGACGGACGGAAAGGCTCCATAGCGGTCTGCGAGTACAAGGTACGTCCGCGATGCGTGTCCGCGTTTTTCCTAAGGCGCTTGTAGTACGGACTTCAAAGTTAACGTCAAGAATGTGCCGGCTCTCCTTCCTTCTGTAGTTTTTCTAGGAACTGTTTTAAGGCAGATACTAAAAGTCAAAGAAGGTCTGCGCTGGAGCGTGTTAACGCCTGTGCAAAGTCGGCTTCCCTCCGTTTATTTTGCCTTCCCGAAAGCGCAATCTTGTGTTTCTGTGCGCTTACTAGGAAAGGATATCGGGAAAACAATTTTATCCGAAAAGAGGAAAGGCAATGTTTGCAAGAGTTCAGAAGAAACAGGCTTTGTTTTTGTCATAAAAGCTGTGTGCTTTTTCAGTCAATAAGTTTTTAAAAAGGAGGATTTCAAAATACAAACCTGTATCTGCTGTATTATATAAATTATTAAAAAATAATTTTCTGTCTTTTTCCCTTTTTTCCGTCTCCGTTTTAGTTCACCCATGCGGGTTTTTAAATCACTTCCCGATGTTCTTAATCGCCGCTTCCTTTAAACACTTTCCTGACTCCTTTTCTCCTCTTTGCTGCTGCCTTTATTCCCCTGTATTTCTGTTTTAATTCTTTCTTGTCTTTCCTTAGGGCCCTCGTTTTTTGAATCTTCCTTCTCCGTCCCTCTAGTTCGCTGTCCTGTTTTTTAATTTTCCCATTTATTTCCCTAATCCCTGTGGCTTTTTCCATGTTCTAGGTTGACTTTTCCCCTGGGGGTTTAGCTGGGTTTAATTGTTTCTTCTCTTCCCTTAGTGTTCCCTCAGTGCCCTCGCTTTCTAAATTTTCCTTCCCCGATGGAGCTCCCTGTCGCTATTTATTAAGTTTTTTCCTTATTTCTTCCGTCGCCCTTGCTGTTCAAACGTCCTGCTTTCGGCTGGCAGAGAGTTAAGGTTCTTCCTAGTAGCTGGCACAGTGCTGCCGTTTGGATTTCGGATGAGCATCATGTTGGTAACGCGCTGACGTTTTGTTTGTCGCTAAGTAGCGCTGACACCACTCAAGGACCTTTCAGCTTCCCGTGCTCTGCCCGGTGCGCAAGAAGCTGGGAGGCGCCACAGGCAGCTCAGCTGCCCCAGACCGGCCGCAGCGCTATTCCCTACCGTGGGACGTCACGCTCGGTCTGGAAACTGGGGGGGCGTTGGCCAGGAGTCAGCGATGGCAGCTCGGGGACGTGCTTGGCATCGGTCGGCGAGTGGTGAGCCCCTGTCTAGTGAAGCGCTTGCTTTGTATACTCTTATTGGTTTATTACTGCTACTACTGCTACTACTAGTGTTACTACTATTCTGTTGTCTTTTCCTTCAATTGTTAAACTGTTCTTACCTTAACCCCCGAGTTTTCTGACTTCGACCCTTGCAATTTTCTCCCGCGTAGCGGCTGTGTGGTGCTTGGCTGCTGGCTGGGGTTAAACCACGACAAAAGCTTCTGTCGACTTGTATTCCGTCTGCCGTTTCCATTTTTTAATTCTTCCTTGTCTCTATTAGTACCTTTGCTTTGTCCGTTTTCTTCCTACGTCTCTCTTTTAGTTCACTGTCCCTGTTTTTCATTTTTTTCTCTTTGTTGCCCTAATTCCCGTCACTCTTGAATTTTTTTTTGCTTTTATCCCGTTCCCTGTCTTTAGTTTGCAGTTAGTTCTTCTCTTTCCTTAGGGTCCTCCCTTTTAACAGCCTCGGAGGGGGCGTAGCTTCCCGCTGAGGAGCGGTTGGAGGAGGCGAGGTGGTTGTCAGCCGGGTCATCATTTAATAGTAAAGTATGAAATGGCACGTTGATTAATCATTTACCTTTTGGTTTTGTGGGAGCTGTGCTGGCTGCCTTTAGAATCGGCTGAGAATTTGAGGTGAGCTGGGTTGTAGAGGGGAGGCACCCGGGGCTGGCTATTTCACCCGAGCGCCACGGGAACTTTGTGTCTCCTGGCATCCTAGGCGCACCGAGTGACAGTCGCAGCATCTTTCTTTAGAATAGGCATGGAGCAGGTGAGCGGAGCGGTACGGTGCTTTTGAGGAGGAGGGTGTCGCAGAAGCGGTTGGCAGTAACCAGACCGATGCTGAATACCAGCGCTGTGTTTTAGTTTGTTAGTGGGTTGGGAGTTTGGTGTTGGTTTTTTTTGTTTGTTTGTTTTTGTTTTTGTTTTTTTGTTTTTGTTTTTGTTTTTGTTTTTGTTTTTGTTTTTGTTTTTGTTTTTGTTTTTGTTTTTGTTTTTGTTTTTGTTTTTGTTTTTGTTTTTGTTTTTGTTTTTGTTTTGTTTTTGTTTTTGTTTTGTGGCTTTTGTGGCTTTTGATGACGAAGAGGAACTGGGTGAGTGCAGGAATGTTCTAGTTAGGTGTGTGGTGGTTTTCTTTTTTTTTTGAGGGTGGATTCAGATCCCTGGCCCTCTGAAAGCTCAGTTGCGGGATCAGGGCTGAGGAGGTAACAAGGATAGGAATTGCAGGGAGGGGTTATAAAGTTGGTGTCGGGGAGAGGCCTGTCCAGGAGCAGTCTCCTTTGGGAAGGGCAAAGGAGCGGGTTACTGTTGTTAGCGCGCTGCTGACGTTTGCTGAGCAGGGCAGTTCCATCCTGTGTCTGTGCGTTTTGCTTTTGCGTAGTCTGTCTGTCTTCTGTGTCTCGTACCATGGCTTTCTCAGGTCTCGATGTTTCCGTAGCTCTTTGTGATCATCGGGCCCCTCGGTAAGCCTCCCGAGGGTCTCGAACGCATCGCCTCATCGGCATAGCGTTTCTTGAGCCCTGCTTATCTTGCCGTCGTAGCTTAAAGCACGGACGTGTCCGGGAAGCGTCGCGTTCCAGATGTTTCCGAGGGATCGTCTGTTGCGGTGGCCGGCCGGGCGGTCTCCGCAGGTCTGCTTTTGAGAGTTACGTTTCTACGGTCGTCTTCAGGGGTTTCATCCCTGGTTCCTTAATGGTCTTAGGTCTTAAATCCTGGCTTGTCATGCATCCATTTATCTTTTTTAGATGGTAGTTTTATCTCCTGGGCCACGGCAGGCACCGTAGGGGTTCCGTGCCGGAGGCGTCTTCCCTACCGGAGTCGTTCCCGCTCGTGATCTTCTCGGGTCTCGAGGTCACGTCGTTTGTGGCATCTGTGTGCAGTGTCTGTCTGTGTGTCGGGGTTGGAGCCGCTCTGCCCAGGAGCGTTGCGATATTGGAGTTGGGGGTAGCATAGCCTCACGGTGATACGTCCATTTGTACAGTATCTGTAGGCAAAGATTGTACGGGCCATCTCGAGGCAAGCAGCTGTAGACAGGTGCCGCAGTTACTTCTGTTGTGTTTTGCGGGTGCCGGAGGCTGGACCGGCGCACGTAGCGAAGCGTCTTCTTCGCCTTGCCGTAGCGGAAGGTGAAACTTGGGAATCGTACGGAGCCCAAGGTTGTTTAGAGGTGCGCGGCGAGGCAGTTGCAGGGATAGCTCTGGAACCGGGGGGCTGTGCTGCAGTGGCAGCTGGGTGGTGTAAGTGTAGTGGTTTGAGTGAGCGGTGGTTGAAGGATTGTTCGGTTCCTGAATGTGCCTAACCTTGTACGTGTGAAGTATTTTATTGCAGGTCGTATGTAATGTTGAGAGTAATTTATTTCATATATACTATAGAATAAAAAAACCCCAGCTGGGGCATTTCCCTCCCCCCCGCTGCGTTTTTTTTCCCCCGGTCCCGGCTGCTCTGCGAGGCGATGATCATCGCCAAGGTTTGGGCGGAGGTCAGGCTCGGGCCGGGGTTTTCTCAGGCAGGGCGATTTTTTTTTTTTTTTTTTTTTTTGAGGCCCTCGGGAACACCGTTCCCAGGGAGCGCCGCAGAGGCAGGGCGACGGTCCGTTGTGGCGTGCTGGTGGTGGAATGGATCGGCCGAGACCGAGGCGTGGTTTGGGTGGTAGCTGAATGAGCGGTGCGTTTGGAATGTATCTAACCTTTTATGATGGTGTGGGGGTGCTTTGTTTCTTTGCAGGTTCCAGGTGGAATTGAAATTTTTCCTTTGCAGACATGTAGAAATGAAAACAAAATGACAATTATGACAATTATCCCTGGGAGTCATAATTAATTTAAATTAAAAAAAAAATTACTCCCAGGGTAGGAGCTGGTTGCTACTGCTGCACCAGCCTTACCATTTTTTAATTTTTTTTTAGTTCATTTTTTTTATAGTGTTTGTTATTTGGTTTTTTTTTCCTTTGTACTATATAAATATGTATACAAATATATACATACACCCTCCCAGGTGGGAGGAAGCAATGATTAAACTAGTAACACCACATCTTCCTATAACAATTCATTCCTCCCACATGGAAGGGCAATTACCATCTTGTTATGAAACTGAATCAACTAATTATTCAAAGCAGTTACATTTCTCTGGCACCCCCTACAAAACAAAAGAAACAATAAACAACGAGAAATGCAAACACAATCATTCAAACAAAATTGTACACAGCACACAAAAGTGTAAAAAGCAAAACCCAGCGCGGCAAAAACCGAACTCGTCCAAAGCACCAAACTAGCCGACACAGTCCTCCCGGATGACAGAGAAGGTCCTCCAGAGCATAGAGATGAGCCAGAAAGTCCTCCCCGATGAGAAAGACTGTCCTTCAGACCATAGAGCTGCAAGGAGAAGTCCTCCCGGAGTATAGAGCGGCTCCGCAGACCATCGAGATGACAGCGAAAGTCGACCCAGACGATAGAGAAGGTCGTCCAGAGCATAGAGATGAAACCAGAGGTCCCCTGGATGATCCAGAAGGTCGCCGAGCGCCTCGAGATTAAACTGGCGGTCCCAACCGGCGCATGCGCGGTGCGTCGGGGGCGGGCATGGGGCGGTGGGCGGAGGTTCCCCGCGCGGAGCGGAGCGGCGCGGTCGTTGGGCTGCGGCTGCAGGCAGCGAGGAGGTGAGCGGGGAAAGCCCCGAGGAGGACGGCGGTGCCTGCGGGGGAGCGGCCGGGCCGGCGGGAGGCACGGAGCGGGGAAGGTGCGGTGCCGTGTGGGAGCCGGCGGGCGGAGCTTCCTGGAGCCGGTCGGGGCCGGGGGCGCCGCGCCGCTCCGCTCGGGGGCCGGGCGGCGGGGGGGCGCCGAGCCGCGCCGCGCCGCTCCGGGGCCTGGCGGCGGGGGGGGGGCCGCGCCGCTCCGGGGCCTGGCGGCGGGGGGGAGCCGTGCCGCTCCGGGACCGGGCGGCGGGGAGGCGCCGCGCCGAGCCGCTCCGGGGCCGGGCGCCGAGCCGCGCCGCTCCGGGGCCGGGCGGCGGGGAGGCGCCGAGCCGCTCCGGGGCCGGACGCCGAGCCGCGCCGCTCCGGGGCCGGGCGGCGGGGAGGCGCCGCGCCGAGCCGCGCCGCTCCGGGGCCGGGCGGCGGGGGGGGGGGCCGCGCCGCTCCGGGGCCGGGCGCCGAGCCGCGCCGCTCCGGGGCCGGGCGGCGGGGAGGCGCCGCGCCGAGCCGCGCCGCTCCGGGGCCGGGCGGCGGGGAGGCGCCGAGCCGCTCCGGGGCCGGGCGCCGAGCCGCTCCGCTCCGGGGCCGGGCGGCGGGGAGGCGCCGCGCCGAGCCGCTCCGGGGCCGGGCGCCGAGCCGCGCCGCTCCGGGGCCGGGTGGCGGGGAGGCGCCGAGCCGCTCCGGGGCCGGACGCCGAGCCGCGCCGCTCCGGGGCCGGGCGGCGGGGAGGCGCCGAGCCGCGCCGCGCCGCTCCGGGGCCGGGCGGCGGGGAGGCGCTGCGCCGCGCCGCTCCGGGGCCGGGCGGCGGGGGGCACCGCGCCGCTTCGGGGCCGGGCGGCGGGGGTCGGCGGGTCGGTGCCGGTGGGGGGGGCGCCGGCCGGAGCCGGTGGCGGGGGCTGCCCGGAGCCGTGCTGGGGGCTCGGCAGGGCTTCCACGTGCGGCGATGGCGTGGGGAACGGTGTCCCCGCAGGGTCAAAAGCAGGGAGGGCTGCGTCTCGCGGCATCTTGGAGCCCGGGGCTTTTGGTCGGCCACGTTGGTTCCCCGGGCCGTGCCGGCAGGTGTAGTTTCTATGGTCGTGGCTGCCGGGCAAACCGCTTCTCTTTTTGCCTCCTCCTTTCCAGTGTCACCTTCTGCGTCCCGTGCAGAAAATGCTGCGTGCTTGATTCCGCTCGCTGCTCAGGTAATGGCGCGTCTGGGGCTGCGGGAGCGGGGAGAAACACTTGCCGGTTCAAGGACGCCACAGGTGCGCCACATCAAAGCCAGAGGAAAGGCAAATCTGCTGCCCGTGCAGAAAAGCCGAGGACAAACTGCAGGTAAGAGAGCGCACCTCGTTCCTGCAGTGCTCCCTTGGGAGTTACGGATGTTTGCCTTCCAGGCAAAAGAACAGACTTTGCCTTAGGAGAAATGAAGAGCTGCCTGTTCCCTTCTTTAGGCTCCGGTGTTTCACTTCTGGTTGGTCGTGCTAATTGGATGGGCGAGCTGGAAATAGCCTTTTGTTTTGATACGCAGAAGTAAATTGTTAGTAATACGCGGTGTCAGTAGAGTTCATTTTTGAGCACCCAGGTGCCAGTGGAAACGTAAGGAATGAAGCTCGATGGGAACTGATACTTAAATTTAGTTTTCCGTGATTTTTCTTTGCCGTACGGGCGTGGATGGCACGGTGTCCTGTGGCTCGGTCCACGTTCTGTTCCGTGGAGCCTTCGGTCTAGGACTTTGAAGTAAGGAAGTTTGTCCTTCCAGAAAAGGGCTAGTCGCTCCTAGGATTGAGGTGTGGACTTGCAGAGTCTCTTAGGCACGTGCTCGGAATTGGAGGCGAATTTCACTTGATGTTGCTGCTGTTTGTCTTCACTTTCCTTCCTTCCCCCACGGCTCCATCAGGAGCGGGAGCTCTGAATCATCATTTTGTTTTCAGTCTCAAACACGTTTTTTTACCCAAGGAGGTGCTACGTTTAGAAGTTAATGAGTTTTGTCACAAACGCGTCGGTCGATGCGATTGCGTTGCGATTGTTAAAACCCGCAAAATAACACCAGTCTTACGGATCTGGCCTATTTCTTCCGAACACGGATTCGTCACGTGCAAATCGGGATACGGGTCGTCTGCGCTTCGTGCTGAGACAGGGATGAGCTCCCAAAGGCAAAAAATACAAGGTCGTGGGGGTTGGTTTTGTTTGTATTTGGGGGCGGGGGGGGGGTGGATTTAAAAGAAAAAAAAGAGCGCAGTGTTGACTGGTGGCAGCCTGCAGGGCTCTTTTGCTGCCCGACCTCTCCTTTTCCTCTCTTGAACTCCTCTTTCGTGGCTGTAATTGTCGTTTGGAGAAGTTCAGAAGAGCGGTTCAGTGACTTGCCTGGGTCCGTGTGCCAGTAATACCGGGAAGGGAAGCGCTTGAACCGGTAGCAAATCAAGTTGGCTACAAGCAGAGGTTCTGAAGGAAGAACAACGATAACGGGAAGCAAATAGCAAGTTCCCAAAAAATGGGCGCGTGTCAAACGCATCCGAGTTTTACGGCCAAATGTTGTTTGGCAACATGTTCCAAACGGCTATTTTTTCCTTCCCTCGGTTGTAGTCTTTGCAAAACTTCACAAAACCAGGAAGCTTGGGACTCCTACCCAGCTTTATGCTACGGGTTTTTTTTTTTTCCTCTCTCAGCAGAGTGTCAGCTGCCGCCGTTTCACCGTGGTCGCCCTTTCTTCTGCCGTGAAAGTGCAAGACGGACGGAAAGGCTCCATAGCGGTCTGCGAGTACAAGGTACGTCCGCGATGCGTGTCCGCGTTTTTCCTAAGGCGCTTGTAGTACGGACTTCAAAGTTAACGTCAAGAATGTGCCGGCTCTCCTTCCTTCTGTAGTTTTTCTAGGAACTGTTTTAAGGCAGATACTAAAAGTCAAAGAAGGTCTGCGCTGGAGCGTGTTAACGCCTGTGCAAAGTCGGCTTCCCTCCGTTTATTTTGCCTTCCCGAAAGCGCAATCTTGTGTTTCTGTGCGCTTACTAGGAAAGGATATCGGGAAAACAATTTTATCCTAAAAGAGGAAAGACAATGTTTGTGAGAGTTCAGGCGTTCGGAAGAAACAGGCTTTGTTTTTGTCATAAAAGCTGTGTGCTTTTTCAGTCAATAAGTTTTTAAAATATCTTACAGTAGGTCTTGAAAAGCTTACTGCGATACTAGCGTCCGTACTAAAAGCGATCAAGGTCCAAGGAGAGACGTGGACAAAAGAGGAGGAATCGGCGTCGCTTTCCCGAGAAGCATTGCCAGCCTTGTAAGTAGCGACAGCGAGTCCTGACGTGGTTTCGGTGAGTTACTGCTTCGGCAGCATCCTTTTTTCTTAACCTACAGCGTGTGATTTCTTACTTCAGCTGGAAAGAGATTTTCCAGAATGGAAATCTTTCTCATTCAAAGAAGTTGTGTTTTATGAGCTCCCCATCAGAGTGGGGATCTTCAGAGATGATGCGCTTGGCAGTGGAAGTCAGCAGCAGCAAGACTTTCCACTCTCTTAAAAAAAAAAAAAAAAAAAAAAGTCCGTTTGCTTCCAAAGACCCGAGCACAGCACGTCTTCCAGAAGTTGATGGCATCGCTGGTTCTCAGTTGCAACAGCCGAGATGTCATCAACACGCGTTCCTCTGCGTGCTTCGGCGCAGCCAAAAGCGTTAGCAAATCTGCCGGTCCTTTTTGGTAGCCTTACGCGTTGCAGCCCCGGGGATTGGATTCTGCCCCCAAAGTAAAACCGTATGGGGGATCTCTTCTGTCACGGATTTTTCTCTCCTAGATGTAACTTCAGGAAAAAAAAGTTAAAATTGGATCTACAAACTGCCTTGCGTTGTTTCAGCTGTAACTGCCAACTAGCTGTGGCGTACAATTGCTTAGGTGTGTTTAAGCAGTTAGGTATTTGTTCTGAACGTTGACCAGGAGAGGCAACTGAACGTTACGGGGTGTTTTCCCCCCCGCTCTTTTGACGGAGTGCTCTGAAGTACTTTCTTTCTGTCTGGCTTTCAAGGGTGCGTTTCCCTGGCAGTTCAGCAGCATCTCTCTTGGGCGGCGCGGCTGGCCAGATGTCGCTCCTAATGACGTAAGGCGCAAAAAACCCCTGGTCAAATGATAACTGCGTATCTTGGAGACAGATAATCTACTGGTATCGATTCACAGCTGTGCAAGTTAAATTAACGCCAAAGGAAAATCCAGTCCTTCTCCAGCAGAAGTATTTTTATTGGATGTTTATAAACACATGCACAGCTTTTTTAGTATGAAGCGAATTGCTGCGATTTGTCCTTTGCTTTTCCTTTTCCCCTCGAAAGCGTTACGCTTCGCTTCCAGCTTTGTCGACCGAGCCAGCAAGATGTGCAGCAGCAGCTGCGAGGGCCGTAGCTGTTGCGGCGGACCTGTAAGCGTAGATTCTGATTGCGGTACGCCCTCGTCCTGCAGCCTCGCAGGGTCGTCTCCCTGCAGCCGTGCCGTAAGGAAGGGGTGAGACGTTTTCCAACGCCGGCAAGAGCGTGTGCTTGTATGCGAAGAACATGTTCGGAATCGTACCGGTTAGTCTTAATGCTGATGGGAAGCGTTCAGGTCGCTCTAGCTTTTAAAGGATGTCTTGTATTTGGAGCTGACCTGCTTACCTCGAATCCTCCTTGAGCTCAGCTGCTCTCCTCTCCCTTGCTCTGACTGAATTCCTGTACTCGCTGCTGTGCTATTTTTTTCACATGCTGAAATATCGCTTGGGCTTTTTGTTTTTCAGGTGTCTTGTTGCAAGCGTCTCGTGGTGCTCGCTAGGTACCCCCCGGCCCAGGTTGGCCTGCCTGTCGTGAAGCGTCCCGAGGGTAAGGGGCCGGCCCCGTGCCTGGAGGCTCCCGGCTCTGTCTCCGGCGGGTGCCCCGCGGGTGCGGCAGCGAGGGCTGCGTGGTGGGGCGAGTCCCGGGCCAAGAGGGAGCGGGGAGGTTCGTTGCCCCGGGGAGCCCGTCCCAGCGCGGGAACGGAGGGGGAGCACGGCAGAGCAGAGCCTGAGCGAGAGGTGCGGCACCGTCCCCCGGCAGGCTCCCCCCGCGGCGTGGGGCAGCCGCCGGCTTGCGGGATGGGGGCCGGGGGGGGCTGCAGCCGTTTGGGGGGGCTGCCCCCATTTTATTTTTCTGGCGGAGCTCCCCTTTTCGGGGGGGGCGCCTACATATGTAAATGGCATTATTAAAGTAGCTGTTTTCCTTGTTCTGTGCCTTTTTGGGGGGGGTGATTAAAAAGTGTGGAGGGGCCTGGGGGGTGATGATGTCATTTGGGGCCCCCCAACGTCACGGGGGGCGGGGGCGTGATGATGAAACAGAGGAGCAGGTGAGTGGGGGATGAAGGTGTCACGGGGAGGTTTCCCCCCAGAGAAGGGGGGTCACAGTCCCAAAATGCCTGAAAACTCGTGTGTGTGTGTGTGTGTGTGTGTGTGATTAACCATGTGAAGAACTGGAAATACGGGTGCGAGGCATTGCAGTAGAAAAAAATCTCTCGCCTTTATATATATATATATATTGAAAAATAATATTCGTTTTTATGTGTGTGTATATATATATATGTAAAAGGATTTCAAAATACAAACCTGTACCTGCTATGTTATAGAAATTATTAAAAAATCTCAATGGAGATAGATAGGGTTTTAAAATAAAAAAGAACTTGTCTCTATGTTAAGAAATAAAGGAGTTTAAAATGCAAAAAGAGATGATGTAGGTGAAGGAATTTAAACCAGAAGTCAGTCTGGATAGGTAGAAGTACCTACGCTTACCCTGTGTCACCGAGTAAGCCTAAGTAGGTATCCCGTGTAATCGAAGTAAAGGTTCTATGGAAGTGTAAACAGATAACTAAGTCTAAAGAGGTAGGATTGTAAGTAGATACCGAAGTCTAAAGAGAGAAGTCGAAGATATCAAAGTGTCAAAATATGCAAGTCCAAGAGCAAAATATCCAATATCCAAGAGCAACACAGTTTGGGGCTCCCAGGAAAGCTGAATCCGCCTGGATTTGTGCAGCTGGAAAGCAAGCACAAACACACCGCACACGCACATGCACACACTCACACCCCCCCCCGCCCCCCCGCATTTTAACGCAGAAAACCAAAAATGACCCATTGTTATGATGTGGAAAAGCGCCGGAAAACCCCAGAACTGAATATTTTGGAAAAGCAGAAACCCCCAAGTTTTGTATGACGTAAAAGAAAAAACAAAAAAGAAGAACAACAACAAACAAAAAAACCCCAAACGAAAAACCGGCGCCAATTTGGGCCAAATCTGGGGTGAACCGCGGACAGTTTGAGGGGCATTGCTGGGGATTATCTGGCGTGGATTCCTTCTCCGGAGCGGAATATCCGTTGCGGGTTATCCCAGGTGAGTTATCTGCTGTGGATTATGCCGGGTGGACCCCCTGGTGTAGGTCATCCCCACCCGTGTCCCCCCGTGCACCTTTGTACCCACACATAGCCGCCGTCCGTCCGTCCGTCCGTCCGTGTCCGTCTCCTCCCCCCTGTCCTCCTCTGCGTGTCTCTCCGCCCTCCCGAGTGCTCTCCACCCGAACGTCCCCCCACACAAGGTTTTTCCCCCCGTGCGGGTTTTTTTTTTTTTTTCCCTGGGCCGTGCCCCCCGCGTCCCCTGCCCTCCAGTCTCGCGCCCCCGCTCCCCTGCTCCACCCCTCCCCTAACCCCTTTGCTTCTGGACCCCCAGCTCCGCACGGGCCACGGGCAGCCTGGGGAGCTTCACCCCGAGCCGTTCCTTTCCCCCCTGGGCAGCAGCGGTTCTGCCGCTGCTACAGGCAGGCGCTTTCTGGACGGGCGAGGGGCTGGGACGACCGGAGGCTGCCGCACGCTCCGGTCCGAGCGAGACGCTGTTCCCGGGGGACCTGGCGCAGGGAAAGGCGAGGGACTCTCCGCGCTGCCGGTGGCTCTTCAGAAGGGAACCGCGCTCTGGTTTTAGCGGCAGAAGGTGTCGGTCGGGCAGCCGCGTAGCACTGTGCTGAGCGACGGGGCAGGCGTCTGGCTTGTTGGAGTCCAGGCGTGTTTCTCGCCTCGCAGTCTCGATGCCAAAACAAGCAGGGGGTTCAGGTTCCCAAAGCCTTTGGACGTGGGAGCAAGATGACAGCTAGGTCTCTAGCAGCACGGTATTTCAGCCGTGTTGCTTGCTGCAAATGGCTTGCAGGCCAGGAGATGTTGAGAGGGGTCTGAAACAAAGAAAGGGAGCGTGGAAGTGGTTGTTTGAAGGCGGCAAATGAGGCAGCCGAAGGAAGCGAGCGGCTCAGCTGCCTTGGTGGACCAGCCCCTCCAGCCTCCCGAGTCTGGCGCGCCGCAGGCGGTCAAAGCGCAGGCGCCGCGCTCGCTGGCGGGAGCGGCAGGGAGCGCAGAGCTGCGCTGCCGTCCAGAGCGGCGAGGGAACCGGCAGGGCTCTAGGGCCATCTGGTGCGGCCAGCCGACGGGCCTCTTTGCTTTCCCTGTTTCACGTCTAATTCCTTTGCGTGCCGCAGGGCAGGGTGGTAAGTAACATCGCGCAGGTCTTATTTAAGTGGCAAGCCCTGCGCGGGAAGCCCGGGGCGGCGCAGGATGAGCGGAGGGCACCGCGGCAGAGCCCGAGGGTCACCGGCGTATCGCTCGCTCGCAGATCGCGCGCTTGCCGGCGGTCTGCTCGCGTGCACCGCTTCCTGATAATCGTAGCTGCCCCTCTCACACAAAGCAGCTTTCAGTATCTCCTCGCGTGCCTTCAGGATGTCATCAGTGTCGCTTTTTTTTTCTTTTTTTTTAATAAAATCTCTCCAGGGTCTGTTGGCTCGCTGGTGTCACTCTCCCACCCCTGATGCCACCTGCAGATGAATCCAGCAATCCCGGGGGCTTACTCTGGGGGCAAAAAAGCCGAGCCAAGGCAAAGGTATTGACCAGGTTCCCTGCGCTGCTTCCCCCGGCTGGGTCCTGGGGTGAGGGGCGGGGAGAGAAAGGGCCAGCAGCCCTCTGCGAGCTGTCAAGCGCAGAGGACTGAAATGCTCGAGCCGCTTGGGTGCTTTTTGGGGGCGAGGCAATGGCTCTGGCTGCGTGGGCTGTGAGCGGGAGCAGGGGCAGAGAAGGGCGAGGCTTGTGGCCCCCCCCCCCCCCCCCCCCCCCGTAAGGCGGCGGCGGCGGCTGCGGGCGGCCCAAGGCGGGCCGGGGTGCGAGTCCTTTGTCCCCGCGGGGAGCGCTCGGGGCGCGGGGCTCGGTGTGGTGCTGCCGCCTGGCGTCCAAAAGCGGGTACTGCAGCTCGGGTGGCGCCCGGGGGCGGTGGGGCGTTTTGGCCGTGCCTCGGTGCTGCCGCCTGGCGTCCAAAAGCGGGTACTGCAGGCCGGGAGCCGCGCAGGGGCGGTGGCGTGCACGTGATCCCCGGTGCCGGTGGCCGGTACCGGGCATGCGACAGCGCGGCGCCCGCGGGGCGATGCCGCCGCAGCCGTTGCTGCCTCCCGGTAAGGAAGCGCCGCTCTCGCCGCCCGGGAGGTGCTGGCTGCTGCTGGCACGGCTGCCTCGGCCTCCGCTGCAGCCCCGCCCCGGCCCACGCCCCCGTCCTGGTGTGGAGCGGCCCCTCCCCTAGCGACGGGCCCCGCCCCTGGAGCTCCCCGGCAGGGGAAGGGCACCACCCCTAGCGACAGGCCCCGCCCCTGGAGACCACCCCGTGCGGTGTGTCAGGGCGGAGCTTAGCCGCGGGGGGCGGAGCCTTGCGGTGGTAAGGCGGAGCTTTGCCATGTGAGGGCGGAGCTTCACCGGCGCATGCGCGGTGCGTAGGGGGCGGAGCCTTGCCGCGGGGGGGCGGAGCTTTGCCCTGACGGGCGGAGCTTTGGCCGAGCATGCGCGCTGTGTCGGGGGCGGAGCTTAGCCGCGTGGGGCGGAGCCTTGCGGTGGTAAGGCGGAGCTTTGCCGCGTGAGGGCGGAGCCTCATCGGCGCATGCGCAGTGCACGGGGGGGCGGAGCTTTGCAGTGGGAGGGCGGAGCTTTGCCCTGAAGGGCGGAGCTTTGGCCGAGCATGCGCGCTGTGTCAGGGGCGGGGCTTAGCCGCGGGGGGCGGAGCCTTGCGGTGGTAAGGCGGAGCTTTGCCGCGTGGGGGCGGGGCCTCACCAGCGCATGCGCAGTGCATGGGGGGGCGGAGCTTTGCAGTGGGAGGGCGGAGCTTTGCCCTGAAGGGCGGAGCTTTGGCCGAGCATGCGTGCTGTGTCAGGGGCGGAGCTTAGCCGCGGGGGGCGGAGCTTTGCCGTGTGAGGGCGGAGCTCCACGGGCGCATGCGCGCTGTGTTGGGGCGGAGCTTTGCGGCGTGGGGCGGAGCCTTGCCGCGGGGAGGGCGGAGCTTCGCTGGCGCATGCGTGCTGTGTCGGGGGCGGAGCTTAGCCGCGGGGGGCGGAGCGTTGCGGTGGTAAGGCGGAGCTTTGCCGTGTGAGGGCGGAGCTCCACGGGCGCATGCGCGCTGTGTCAGGGCGGAGCTTTGCCGCGTGGGGCGGAACCTTGCCGCGGAGAGGGCGGAGCTTCGCTGGCGCATGCGTGGTGTGTGCAGGGCGGAGCTTTGCTGCAGAGGGCGGGGTTTGCCGCGGGGAGGGCGGAGCTTCGCCAGCGCATGCGCGGTGCGTCGGGGGCGGGAATGGCGCGGTGGGCGGAGGTTCCCCGCGCGGAGGGGCCGGGGTGAGCCCGGGGCGGAGGGGAGCGGAGCGGTCGTTGGGCTGCGGCTGCAGGCAGCGAGGAGGTGAGCGGGGAAAGCCCCGAGGAGGGCGGCGGGAGGCACGGAGCGGGGAGGGTGCGGTGCCGTGTGGGAGCCGGGCGGGCGGAGCTTCCTGGAGCCGGTCCGGGGGGGCGCCGCGCCGCGCCGCTCCGGGGCCGGGCGGCGGGGGGGGCGCCGCGCCGCGCCGAGCCGCGCCGCTCCGGGGCCGGGCGGCGGGAGGGCGCCGCGCCGCTTGTGCCGGGCGGCGGGGGGGGCGCCGCGCCGAGCCGCTGAGCTCCGGGGCCGCGCGGCGGGGGGGGCGCCGCGCCGAGCCGCTCCGCTCCGGGGCCGCGCGGCGGGGGGGGCGCCGCGCCGAGCCGCTCCGCTCCGGGGCCGCGCGGCGGGGGGGCGCCGCGCCGAGCCGCTCCGCTCCGGGGCCGGGCGGCGGGGGGGCGCCGCGCCGAGCCGCTGAGCTCCGGGGCCGGGCGGCGGGGGGGCGCCGCGCCGAGCCGCTGAGCTCCGGGGCCGGGCGGCGGGGGGGCGCCGCGCCGAGCCGCTCCGCTCCGGGGCCGGGCGGCGGGGGGGGCGCCGCGCCGAGCCGCTGAGCTCCGGGGCCGGGCGGCGGGGGGGGCGCCGCGCCGAGCCGCTGAGCTCCGGGGCCGGGCGGCGGGGGGGGCGCCGCGCCGAGCCGCTGAGCTCCGGGGCCGGGCGGCGGGGGGGGCGCCGCGCCGAGCCGCTGAGCTCCGGGGCCGGGCGGCGGGGGGGGCGCCGCGCCGAGCCGCTGAGCTCCGGGGCCGGGCGGCGGGGGGGGCGCCGCGCCGAGCCGCTCCGCTCCGGGGACGGGCGGTGGGGGGGCGCCGGGTCGGTGCCGGTGGGGGGGCGCCGGCCGGAGCCGGTGGCGGGGGCTGCCCGGAGCCGCGCTGGGGGCTCGGCGGGGCGTCCACGTGCGGCGGTGGCGTGGGGAACGGTGTCCCCGCAGGGTCCAAAAGCAGGGAGGGCTGCGTCTCGCGGCATTTTGGAGCCCGGGGCTTTTGGTCGGCCACGTTGGTTCCCCGGGCCATGCCGGGAGGTGTAGTTTCTATGGTCGTGGCTGCCGGGCAAACCGCTTCTCTTTTGCCTCCTTCTTTCCAGTGTCACCTTCTGCGTCCCGTGCAGAAAATCCTGCGTGCTTGATTCCGCTCGCTGCTCAGGTAATGGCGCGTCTGGGGCTGCGGGAGCGGGGAGAAACACTTGCCGGTTCAAGGACGCCACGGGTGCGCCACATCAAAGCCAGAGGAAAGGCAAATCTGCTGCCCGTGCAGAAAAGCCGAGGACAAACTGCAGGTAAGAGAGCGCACCTCGTTCCTGCAGTGCTCCCTTGGGAGTTACGGATGTTTGCCTTCCAGGCAAAAGAACAGACTTTGCTCTAGGAGAAATGAAGAGCTGCCTGTTCCCTTCTTTAGGCTCCGGTGTTTCACTTCTGGTTGGTCGTGCTAATTGGATGGGCGAGCTGGAAATAGCCTTTTGTTTTGATACGCAGAAGTAAATTGTTAGTAATACGCGGTGTCAGTAGAGTTCATTTTTGAGCACCTAGGTGCCAGTGGAAACGTAAGGAATGAAGCTCGATGGGAACTGATACTTAAATTTAGTTTTCCGTGATTTTTCTTTGCCGTTCGGGCGTGGATGGCACGGTGTCCTGTGGCTCGGTCCACGTTCTGTTCCGTGGAGCCTTCGGTCTAGGACTTTGAAGTAAGGAAGTTTGTCCTTCCAGAAAAGGGCTAGTCGCTCCTAGGATTGAGGTGTGGACTTGCAGAGTCTCTTAGGCACGTGCTCGGAATTGGAGGCGAATTTCACTTGATGTTGCTGCTGTTTGTCTTCACTTTCCTTCCTTTCCCCACGGCTCCATCAGGAGCGGGAGCTCTGAATCATCATTTTGTTTTCAGTCTCAAACACGTTTTTTTACCCAAGGAGGTGCTACGTTTAGAAGTTAATGAGTTTTGTCACAAACGCGTCGGTCGATGCGATTGCGTTGCGATTGTTAAAACCCGCAAAATAACACCAGTCTTACGGATCTGGCCTATTTCTTCCGAACACGGATTCGTCACGTGCAAATCGGGATACGGGTCGTCTGCGCTTCGTGCTGAGACAGGGATGAGCTCCCAAAGGCAAAAAATACAAGGTCGTGGGGGTTGGTTTTGTTTGTATTTGGGGGCGGGGGGGGGTGGATTTAAAAGAAAAAAAAGAGCGCAGTGTTGACTGGTGGCAGCCTGCAGGGCTCTTTTGCTGCCCGACCTCTCCTTTTCCTCTCTTGAACTCCTCTTTCGTGGCTGTAATTGTCGTTTGGAGAAGTTCAGAAGAGCGGTTCAGTGACTTGCCTGGGTCCGTGTGCCAGTAATACCGGGAAGGGAAGCGCTTGAACCGGTAGCAAATCAAGTTGGCTACAAGCAGAGGTTCTGAAGGAAGAACAACGATAACGGGAAGCAAATAGCAAGTTCCCAAAAAATGGGCGCGTGTCAAACGCATCCGAGTTTTACGGCCAAATGTTGTTTGGCAACATGTTCCAAACGGCTATTTTTTCCTTCCCTCGGTTGTAGTCTTTGCAAAACTTCACAAAACCAGGAAGCTTGGGACTCCTACCCAGCTTTATGCTACGGGTTTTTTTTTTTCCTCTCTCAGCAGAGTGTCAGCTGCCGCCGTTTCACCATGGTCGCCCTTTCTTCTGCCGTGAAAGTGCAAGACGGACGGAAAGGCTCCATAGCGGTCTGCGAGTACAAGGTACGTCCGCGATGCGTGTCCGCGTTTTTCCTAAGGCGCTTGTAGTACGGACTTCAAAGTTAACGTCAAGAATGTGCCGGCTCTCCTTCCTTCTGTAGTTTTTCTAGGAACTGTTTTAAGGCAGATACTAAAAGTCAAAGAAGGTCTGCGCTGGAGCGTGTTAACGCCTGTGCAAAGTCGGCTTCCCTCCGTTTATTTTGCCTTCCCGAAAGCGCAATCTTGTGTTTCTGTGCGCTTACTAGGAAAGGATATCGGGAAAACAATTTTATCCGAAAAGAGGAAAGGCAATGTTTGCAAGAGTTCAGAAGAAACAGGCTTTGTTTTTGTCATAAAAGCTGTGTGCTTTTTCAGTCAATAAGTTTTTAAAAAGGAGGATTTCAAAATACAAACCTGTATCTGCTGTATTATATAAATTATTAAAAAATAATTTTCTGTCTTTTTCCCTTTTTTCCGTCTCCGTTTTAGTTCACCCATGCGGGTTTTTAAATCACTTCCCGATGTTCTTAATCGCCGCTTCCTTTAAACACTTTCCTGACTCCTTTTCTCCTCTTTGCTGCTGCCTTTATTCCCCTGTATTTCTGTTTTAATTCTTTCTTGTCTTTCCTTAGGGCCCTCGTTTTTTGAATCTTCCTTCTCCGTCCCTCTAGTTCGCTGTCCTGTTTTTTAATTTTCCCATTTATTTCCCTAATCCCTGTGGCTTTTTCCATGTTCTAGGTTGACTTTTCCCCTGGGGGTTTAGCTGGGTTTAATTGTTTCTTCTCTTCCCTTAGTGTTCCCTCAGTGCCCTCGCTTTCTAAATTTTCCTTCCCCGATGGAGCTCCCTGTCGCTATTTATTAAGTTTTTTCCTTATTTCTTCCGTCGCCCTTGCTGTTCAAACGTCCTGCTTTCGGCTGGCAGAGAGTTAAGGTTCTTCCTAGTAGCTGGCACAGTGCTGCCGTTTGGATTTCGGATGAGCATCGTGTTGGTAACGCGCTGACGTTTTGTTTGTCGCTAAGTAGCGCTGACACCACTCAAGGACCTTTCAGCTTCCCGTGCTCTGCCCGGTGCGCAAGAAGCTGGGAGGCGCCACAGGCAGCTCAGCTGCCCCAGACCGGCCGCAGCGCTATTCCCTACCGTGGGACGTCACGCTCGGTCTGGAAACTGGGGGGGCGTTGGCCAGGAGTCAGCGATGGCAGCTCGGGGACGTGCTTGGCATCGGTCGGCGAGTGGTGAGCCCCTGTCTAGTGAAGCGCTTGCTTTGTATACTCTTATTGGTTTATTACTGCTACTACTGCTACTACTAGTGTTACTACTATTCTGTTGTCTTTTCCTTCAATTGTTAAACTGTTCTTACCTTAACCCCCGAGTTTTCTGACTTCGACCCTTGCAATTTTCTCCCGCGTAGCGGCTGTGTGGTGCTTGGCTGCTGGCTGGGGTTAAACCACGACAAAAGCTTCTGTCGACTTGTATTCCGTCTGCCGTTTCCATTTTTTAATTCTTCCTTGTCTCTATTAGTACCTTTGCTTTGTCCGTTTTCTTCCTACGTCTCTCTTTTAGTTCACTGTCCCTGTTTTTCATTTTTTTCTCTTTGTTGCCCTAATTCCCGTCACTCTTGAATTTTTTTTTGCTTTTATCCCGTTCCCTGTCTTTAGTTTGCAGTTAGTTCTTCTCTTTCCTTAGGGTCCTCCCTTTTAACAGCCTCGGAGGGGGCGTAGCTTCCCGCTGAGGAGCGGTTGGAGGAGGCGAGGTGGTTGTCAGCCGGGTCATCATTTAATAGTAAAGTATGAAATGGCACGTTGATTAATCATTTACCTTTTGGTTTTGTGGGAGCTGTGCTGGCTGCCTTTAGAATCAGCTGAGAATTTGAGGTGAGCTGGGTTGTAGAGGGGAGGCACCCGGGGCTGGCTATTTCACCCGAGCGCCACGGGAACTTTGTGTCTCCTGGCATCCTAGGCGCACCGAGTGACAGTCGCAGCATCTTTCTTTAGAATAGGCGTGGAGCAGGTGAGCGGAGCGGTACGGTGCTTTTGAGGAGGAGGGTGTCGCAGAAGCGGTTGGCAGTAACCAGACCGATGCTGAATACCAGCGCTGTGTTTTAGTTTGTTAGTGGGTTGTGGGTTTGTGGGTTGGGAGTTTGGTGTTGGTTTTTTTGTTTGTTTTGGGTTTTTTTGTTGTTTTTTTTTTTTGTGTGGTTTGTGTGGTTTGTGTGGTTTGTGTGGTTTGTGTGGTTTGTGTGGTTTGTGTGGTTTGTGTGGTTTGTGTGGTTTGTGTGGTTTGTGTGGTTTGTGTGGTTTGTGTGGTTTGTGTGGTTTGTGTGGTTTGTGTGGTTTGTGTGGTTTGTGTGGTTTGTGTGGTTTGTGTGGTTTGTGTGGTTTGTGTGGTTTGTGTGGTTTGTGTGGTTTGTGTGGTTTGTGTGGTTTGTGTGGTTTGTGTGGTTTGTGTGGTTTGTGTGGTTTGTGTGGTTTGTGTGGTTTGTGTGGTTTGTGTGGTTTGTGTGGTTTGTGTGGTTTGTGTGGTTTGTGTGGTTTGTGTGGTTTGTGTGGTTTGTGTGGTTTGTGTGGTTTGTGTGGTTTGTGTGGTTTCTGTGGTTTGTGTGGTTTCTGTGGTTTCTGTGGTTTTTTGTTTTGGTTTGGTTTTTTTTGTTTTTTTTGTTGTGTGGTTTTTGTGTTTTTTTTGTTTTGTTTTAGATGACGAAGAGGAACTGGGTGAGTGCAGGAATGTTCTAGTTAGGTGTGTGGTGGTTTTCTTTTTTTTTTGAGGGTGGATTCAGATCCCTGGCCCTCTGAAAGCTCAGTTGCGGGATCAGGGCTGAGGAGGTAACAAGGATAGGAATTGCAGGGAGGGGTTATAAAGTTGGTGTCGGGGAGAGGCCTGTCCAGGAGCAGTCTCCTTTGGGAAGGGCAAAGGAGCGGGTTACTGTTGTTAGCGCGCTGCTGACGTTTGCTGAGCAGGGCAGTTCCATCCTGTGTCTGTGCGTTTTGCTTTTGCGTAGTCTGTCTGTCTTCTGTGTCTCGTACCATGGCTTTCTCAGGTCTCGATGTTTCCGTAGCTCTTTGTGATCATCGGGCCCCTCGGGAGGCTTACCTCGAGGGCGTCTCGAACGCATCGCCTCATCGGCATAGCGTTTCTTGAGCCCTGCTTATCTTGCCGTCGTAGCTTAAAGCACGGACGTGTCCGGGAAGCGTCGCGTTCCAGATGTTTCCGAGGGATCGTCTGTTGCGGTGGCCGGCCGGGCGGTCTCCGCAGGTCTGCTTTTGAGAGTTACGTTTCTACGGTCGTCTTCAGGGGTTTCATCCCTGGTTCCTTAATGGTCTTAGGTCTTAAATCCTGGCTTGTCATGCATCCATTTATCTTTTTTAGATGGTAGTTTTATCTCCTGGGCCACGGCAGGCACCGTAGGGGTTCCGTGCCGGAGGCGTCTTCCCTACCGGAGTCGTTCCCGCTCGTGATCTTCTCGGGTCTCGAGGTCACGTCGTTTGTGGCATCTGTGTGCAGTGTCTGTCTGTGTGTCGGGGTTGGAGCCGCTCTGCCCAGGAGCGTTGCGATATTGGAGTTGGGGGTAGCATAGCCTCACGGTGATACGTCCATTTGTACAGTATCTGTAGGCAAAGATTGTACGGGCCATCTCGAGGCAAGCAGCTGTAGACAGGTGCCGCAGTTACTTCTGTTGTGTTTTGCGGGTGCCGGAGGCTGGACCGGCGCACGTAGCGAAGCGTCTTCTTCGCCTTGCCGTAGCGGAAGGTGAAACTTGGGAATCGTACGGAGCCCAAGGTTGTTTAGAGGTGCGCGGCGAGGCAGTTGCAGGGATAGCTCTGGAACCGGGGGGCTGTGCTGCAGTGGCAGCTGGGTGGTGTAAGTGTAGTGGTTTGAGTGAGCGGTGGTTGAAGGATTGTTCGGTTCCTGAATGTGCCTAACCTTGTACGTGTGAAGTATTTTATTGCAGGTCGTATGTAATGTTGAGAGTAATTTATTTCATATATACTATAGAATAAAAAAACCCCAGCTGGGGCATTTCCCTCCCCCCCGCTGCGTTTTTTTTCCCCCGGTCCCGGCTGCTCTGCGAGGCGATGATCATCGCCAAGGTTTGGGCGGAGGTCAGGCTCGGGCCGGGGTTTTCTCAGGCAGGGCGATTTTTTTTTTTTTTTTTTTTTTTGAGGCCCTCGGGAACACCGTTCCCAGGGAGCGCCGCAGAGGCAGGGCGACGGTCCGTTGTGGCGTGCTGGTGGTGGAATGGATCGGCCGAGACCGAGGCGTGGTTTGGGTGGTAGCTGAATGAGCGGTGCGTTTGGAATGTATCTAACCTTTTATGATGGTGTGGGGGTGCTTTGTTTCTTTGCAGGTTCCAGGTGGAATTGAAATTTTTCCTTTGCAGACATGTAGAAATGAAAACAAAATGACAATTATGACAATTATCCCTGGGAGTCATAATTAATTTAAATTAAAAAAAAAATTACTCCCAGGGTAGGAGCTGGTTGCTACTGCTGCACCAGCCTTACCATTTTTTAATTTTTTTTTAGTTCATTTTTTTTATAGTGTTTGTTATTTGGTTTTTTTTTCCTTTGTACTATATAAATATGTATACAAATATATACATACACCCTCCCAGGTGGGAGGAAGCAATGATTAAACTAGTAACACCACATCTTCCTATAACAATTCATTCCTCCCACATGGAAGGGCAATTACCATCTTGTTATGAAACTGAATCAACTAATTATTCAAAGCAGTTACATTTCTCTGGCACCCCCTACAAAACAAAAGAAACAATAAACAACGAGAAATGCAAACACAATCATTCAAACAAAATTGTACACAGCACACAAAAGTGTAAAAAGCAAAACCCAGCGCGGCAAAAACCGAACTCGTCCAAAGCACCAAACTAGCCGACACAGTCCTCCCGGATGACAGAGAAGGTCCTCCAGAGCATAGAGATGAGCCAGAAAGTCCTCCCCGATGAGAAAGACTGTCCTTCAGACCATAGAGCTGCAAGGAGAAGTCCTCCCGGAGTATAGAGCGGCTCCGCAGACCATCGAGATGACAGCGAAAGTCGACCCAGACGATAGAGAAGGTCGTCCAGAGCATAGAGATGAAACCAGAGGTCCCCTGGATGATCCAGAAGGTCGCCGAGCGCCTCGAGATTAAACTGGCGGTCCCAACCGGCGCATGCGCGGTGCGTCGGGGGCGGGCATGGGGCGGTGGGCGGAGGTTCCCCGCGCGGAGCGGAGCGGCGCGGTCGTTGGGCTGCGGCTGCAGGCAGCGAGGAGGTGAGCGGGGAAAGCCCCGAGGAGGACGGCGGTGCCTGCGGGGGAGCGGCCGGGCCGGCGGGAGGCACGGAGCGGGGAAGGTGCGGTGCCGTGTGGGAGCCGGCGGGCGGAGCTTCCTGGAGCCGGTCGGGGCCGGGGGCGCCGCGCCGCTCCGCTCGGGGGCCGGGCGGCGGGGGGGGCGCCGAGCCGCGCCGCGCCGCTCCGGGGCCTGGCGGCGGGGGGGGGGCCGCGCCGCTCCGGGGCCTGGCGGCGGGGGGGAGCCGTGCCGCTCCGGGACCGGGCGGCGGGGAGGCGCCGCGCCGAGCCGCTCCGGGGCCGGGCGCCGAGCCGCGCCGCTCCGGGCGGCGGGGAGGCGCCGAGCCGCTCCGGGGCCGGACGCCGAGCCGCGCCGCTCCGGGGCCGGGCGGCGGGGAGGCGCCGCGCCGAGCCGCGCCGCTCCGGGGCCGGGCGGCGGGGGGGGGGGCCGCGCCGCTCCGGGGCCGGGCGCCGAGCCGCGCCGCTCCGGGGCCGGGCGGCGGGGAGGCGCCGCGCCGAGCCGCGCCGCTCCGGGGCCGGGCGGCGGGGAGGCGCCGAGCCGCTCCGGGGCCGGGCGCCGAGCCGCTCCGCTCCGGGGCCGGGCGGCGGGGAGGCGCCGCGCCGAGCCGCTCCGGGGCCGGGCGCCGAGCCGCGCCGCTCCGGGGCCGGGTGGCGGGGAGGCGCCGAGCCGCTCCGGGGCCGGACGCCGAGCCGCGCCGCTCCGGGGCCGGGCGGCGGGGAGGCGCCGAGCCGCGCCGCGCCGCTCCGGGGCCGGGCGGCGGGGGGCACCGCGCCGCTCCGGGGCCGGGCGCCGAGCCGCGCCGCTCCGGGGCCGGGCGGCGGGGAGGCGCCGCGCCGAGCCGCGCCGCTCCGGGGCCGGGCGGCGGGGAGGCGCCGAGCCGCTCCGGGGCCGGGCGCCGAGCCGCTCCGCTCCGGGGCCGGGCGGCGGGGAGGCGCCGCGCCGAGCCGCTCCGGGGCCGGGCGCCGAGCCGCGCCGCTCCGGGGCCGGGTGGCGGGGAGGCGCCGAGCCGCTCCGGGGCCGGACGCCGAGCCGCGCCGCTCCGGGGCCGGGCGGCGGGGAGGCGCCGAGCCGCGCCGCGCCGCTCCGGGGCCGGGCGGCGGGGGGCACCGCGCCGCTTCGGGGCCGGGCGGCGGGGGTCGGCGGGTCGGTGCCGGTGGGGGGGCGCCGGCCGGAGCCGGTGGCGGGGGCTGCCCGGAGCCGTGCTGGGGGCTCGGCGGGGCTTCCACGTGCGGCGATGGCGTGGGGAACGGTGTCCCCGCAGGGTCAAAAGCAGGGAGGGCTGCGTCTCGCGGCATCTTGGAGCCCGGGGCTTTTGGTCGGCCACGTTGGTTCCCCGGGCCGTGCCGGCAGGTGTAGTTTCTATGGTCGTGGCTGCCGGGCAAACCGCTTCTCTTTTTGCCTCCTCCTTTCCAGTGTCACCTTCTGCGTCCCGTGCAGAAAATGCTGCGTGCTTGATTCCGCTCGCTGCTCAGGTAATGGCGCGTCTGGGGCTGCGGGAGCGGGGAGAAACACTTGCCGGTTCAAGGACGCCACAGGTGCGCCACATCAAAGCCAGAGGAAAGGCAAATCTGCTGCCCGTGCAGAAAAGCCGAGGACAAACTGCAGGTAAGAGAGCGCACCTCGTTCCTGCAGTGCTCCCTTGGGAGTTACGGATGTTTGCCTTCCAGGCAAAAGAACAGACTTTGCCTTAGGAGAAATGAAGAGCTGCCTGTTCCCTTCTTTAGGCTCCGGTGTTTCACTTCTGGTTGGTCGTGCTAATTGGATGGGCGAGCTGGAAATAGCCTTTTGTTTTGATACGCAGAAGTAAATTGTTAGTAATACGCGGTGTCAGTAGAGTTCATTTTTGAGCACCCAGGTGCCAGTGGAAACGTAAGGAATGAAGCTCGATGGGAACTGATACTTAAATTTAGTTTTCCGTGATTTTTCTTTGCCGTACGGGCGTGGATGGCACGGTGTCCTGTGGCTCGGTCCACGTTCTGTTCCGTGGAGCCTTCGGTCTAGGACTTTGAAGTAAGGAAGTTTGTCCTTCCAGAAAAGGGCTAGTCGCTCCTAGGATTGAGGTGTGGACTTGCAGAGTCTCTTAGGCACGTGCTCGGAATTGGAGGCGAATTTCACTTGATGTTGCTGCTGTTTGTCTTCACTTTCCTTCCTTCCCCCACGGCTCCATCAGGAGCGGGAGCTCTGAATCATCATTTTGTTTTCAGTCTCAAACACGTTTTTTTACCCAAGGAGGTGCTACGTTTAGAAGTTAATGAGTTTTGTCACAAACGCGTCGGTCGATGCGATTGCGTTGCGATTGTTAAAACCCGCAAAATAACACCAGTCTTACGGATCTGGCCTATTTCTTCCGAACACGGATTCGTCACGTGCAAATCGGGATACGGGTCGTCTGCGCTTCGTGCTGAGACAGGGATGAGCTCCCAAAGGCAAAAAATACAAGGTCGTGGGGGTTGGTTTTGTTTGTATTTGGGGGCGGGGGGGGGGTGGATTTAAAAGAAAAAAAAGAGCGCAGTGTTGACTGGTGGCAGCCTGCAGGGCTCTTTTGCTGCCCGACCTCTCCTTTTCCTCTCTTGAACTCCTCTTTCGTGGCTGTAATTGTCGTTTGGAGAAGTTCAGAAGAGCGGTTCAGTGACTTGCCTGGGTCCGTGTGCCAGTAATACCGGGAAGGGAAGCGCTTGAACCGGTAGCAAATCAAGTTGGCTACAAGCAGAGGTTCTGAAGGAAGAACAACGATAACGGGAAGCAAATAGCAAGTTCCCAAAAAATGGGCGCGTGTCAAACGCATCCGAGTTTTACGGCCAAATGTTGTTTGGCAACATGTTCCAAACGGCTATTTTTTCCTTCCCTCGGTTGTAGTCTTTGCAAAACTTCACAAAACCAGGAAGCTTGGGACTCCTACCCAGCTTTATGCTACGGGTTTTTTTTTTTTCCTCTCTCAGCAGAGTGTCAGCTGCCGCCGTTTCACCGTGGTCGCCCTTTCTTCTGCCGTGAAAGTGCAAGACGGACGGAAAGGCTCCATAGCGGTCTGCGAGTACAAGGTACGTCCGCGATGCGTGTCCGCGTTTTTCCTAAGGCGCTTGTAGTACGGACTTCAAAGTTAACGTCAAGAATGTGCCGGCTCTCCTTCCTTCTGTAGTTTTTCTAGGAACTGTTTTAAGGCAGATACTAAAAGTCAAAGAAGGTCTGCGCTGGAGCGTGTTAACGCCTGTGCAAAGTCGGCTTCCCTCCGTTTATTTTGCCTTCCCGAAAGCGCAATCTTGTGTTTCTGTGCGCTTACTAGGAAAGGATATCGGGAAAACAATTTTATCCTAAAAGAGGAAAGACAATGTTTGTGAGAGTTCAGGCGTTCGGAAGAAACAGGCTTTGTTTTTGTCATAAAAGCTGTGTGCTTTTTCAGTCAATAAGTTTTTAAAATATCTTACAGTAGGTCTTGAAAAGCTTACTGCGATACTAGCGTCCGTACTAAAAGCGATCAAGGTCCAAGGAGAGACGTGGACAAAAGAGGAGGAATCGGCGTCGCTTTCCCGAGAAGCATTGCCAGCCTTGTAAGTAGCGACAGCGAGTCCTGACGTGGTTTCGGTGAGTTACTGCTTCGGCAGCATCCTTTTTTCTTAACCTACAGCGTGTGATTTCTTACTTCAGCTGGAAAGAGATTTTCCAGAATGGAAATCTTTCTCATTCAAAGAAGTTGTGTTTTATGAGCTCCCCATCAGAGTGGGGATCTTCAGAGATGATGCGCTTGGCAGTGGAAGTCAGCAGCAGCAAGACTTTCCACTCTCTTAAAAAAAAAAAAAAAAAAAAAAGTCCGTTTGCTTCCAAAGACCCGAGCACAGCACGTCTTCCAGAAGTTGATGGCATCGCTGGTTCTCAGTTGCAACAGCCGAGATGTCATCAACACGCGTTCCTCTGCGTGCTTCGGCGCAGCCAAAAGCGTTAGCAAATCTGCCGGTCCTTTTTGGTAGCCTTACGCGTTGCAGCCCCGGGGATTGGATTCTGCCCCCAAAGTAAAACCGTATGGGGGATCTCTTCTGTCACGGATTTTTCTCTCCTAGATGTAACTTCAGGAAAAAAAAGTTAAAATTGGATCTACAAACTGCCTTGCGTTGTTTCAGCTGTAACTGCCAACTAGCTGTGGCGTACAATTGCTTAGGTGTGTTTAAGCAGTTAGGTATTTGTTCTGAACGTTGACCAGGAGAGGCAACTGAACGTTACGGGGTGTTTTCCCCCCCGCTCTTTTGACGGAGTGCTCTGAAGTACTTTCTTTCTGTCTGGCTTTCAAGGGTGCGTTTCCCTGGCAGTTCAGCAGCATCTCTCTTGGGCGGCGCGGCTGGCCAGATGTCGCTCCTAATGACGTAAGGCGCAAAAAACCCCTGGTCAAATGATAACTGCGTATCTTGGAGACAGATAATCTACTGGTATCGATTCACAGCTGTGCAAGTTAAATTAACGCCAAAGGAAAATCCAGTCCTTCTCCAGCAGAAGTATTTTTATTGGATGTTTATAAACACACGCACAGCTTTTTTAGTATGAAGCGAATTGCTGCGATTTGTCCTTTGCTTTTCCTTTTCCCCTCGAAAGCGTTACGCTTCGCTTCCAGCTTTGTCGACCGAGCCAGCAAGATGTGCAGCAGCAGCTGCGAGGGCCGTAGCTGTTGCGGCGGACCTGTAAGCGTAGATTCTGATTGCGGTACGCCCTCGTCCTGCAGCCTCGCAGGGTCGTCTCCCTGCAGCCGTGCCGTAAGGAAGGGGTGAGACGTTTTCCAACGCCGGCAAGAGCGTGTGCTTGTATGCGAAGAACATGTTCGGAATCGTACCGGTTAGTCTTAATGCTGATGGGAAGCGTTCAGGTCGCTCTAGCTTTTAAAGGATGTCTTGTATTTGGAGCTGACCTGCTTACCTCGAATCCTCCTTGAGCTCAGCTGCTCTCCTCTCCCTTGCTCTGACTGAATTCCTGTACTCGCTGCTGTGCTATTTTTTTCACATGCTGAAATATCGCTTGGGCTTTTTGTTTTTCAGGTGTCTTGTTGCAAGCGTCTCGTGGTGCTCGCTAGGTACCCCCCGGCCCAGGTTGGCCTGCCTGTCGTGAAGCGTCCCGAGGGTAAGGGGCCGGCCCCGTGCCTGGAGGCTCCCGGCTCTGTCTCCGGCGGGTGCCCCGCGGGTGCGGCAGCGAGGGCTGCGTGGTGGGGCGAGTCCCGGGCCAAGAGGGAGCGGGGAGGTTCGTTGCCCCGGGGAGCCCGTCCCAGCGCGGGAACGGAGGGGGAGCACGGCAGAGCAGAGCCTGAGCGAGAGGTGCGGCACCGTCCCCCGGCAGGCTCCCCCCGCGGCGTGGGGCAGCCGCCGGCTTGCGGGATGGGGGCCGGGGGGGGCTGCAGCCGTTTGGGGGGGCTGCCCCCATTTTATTTTTCTGGCGGAGCTCCCCTTTTCGGGGGGGGCGCCTACATATGTAAATGGCATTATTAAAGTAGCTGTTTTCCTTGTTCTGTGCCTTTTTGGGGGGGGTGATTAAAAAGTGTGGAGGGGCCTGGGGGGTGATGATGTCATTTGGGGCCCCCCAACGTCACGGGGGGCGGGGGCGTGATGATGAAACAGAGGAGCAGGTGAGTGGGGGATGAAGGTGTCACGGGGAGGTTTCCCCCCAGAGAAGGGGGGTCACAGTCCCAAAATGCCTGAAAACTCGTGTGTGTGTGTGTGTGTGTGTGTGTGATTAACCATGTGAAGAACTGGAAATACGGGTGCGAGGCATTGCAGTAGAAAAAAATCTCTCGCCTTTATATATATATATATATTGAAAAATAATATTCGTTTTTATGTGTGTGTATATATATATATGTAAAAGGATTTCAAAATACAAACCTGTACCTGCTATGTTATAGAAATTATTAAAAAATCTCAATGGAGATAGATAGGGTTTTAAAATAAAAAAGAACTTGTCTCTATGTTAAGAAATAAAGGAGTTTAAAATGCAAAAAGAGATGATGTAGGTGAAGGAATTTAAACCAGAAGTCAGTCTGGATAGGTAGAAGTACCTACGCTTACCCTGTGTCACCGAGTAAGCCTAAGTAGGTATCCCGTGTAATCGAAGTAAAGGTTCTATGGAAGTGTAAACAGATAACTAAGTCTAAAGAGGTAGGATTGTAAGTAGATACCGAAGTCTAAAGAGAGAAGTCGAAGATATCAAAGTGTCAAAATATGCAAGTCCAAGAGCAAAATATCCAATATCCAAGAGCAACACAGTTTGGGGCTCCCAGGAAAGCTGAATCCGCCTGGATTTGTGCAGCTGGAAAGCAAGCACAAACACACCGCACACGCACACGCACACACTCACACCCCCCCCCGCCCCCCCGCATTTTAACGCAGAAAACCAAAAATGACCCATTGTTATGATGTGGAAAAGCGCCGGAAAACCCCAGAACTGAATATTTTGGAAAAGCAGAAACCCCCAAGTTTTGTATGACGTAAAAGAAAAAACAAAAAAGAAGAACAACAACAAACAAAAAAACCCCAAACGAAAAACCGGCGCCAATTTGGGCCAAATCTGGGGTGAACCGCGGACAATTTGAGGGGCATTGCTGGGGATTATCTGGCGTGGATTCCTTCTCCGGAGCGGAATATCCGTTGCGGGTTATCCCAGGTGAGTTATCTGCTGTGGATTATGCCGGGTGGACCCCCTGGTGTAGGTCATCCCCACCCGTGTCCCCCCGTGCACCTTTGTACCCACACATAGCCGCCGTCCGTCCGTCCGTCCGTGTCCGTCTCCTCCCCCCTGTCCTCCTCTGCGTGTCTCTCCGCCCTCCCGAGTGCTCTCCACCCGAACGTCCCCCCACACAAGGTTTTTCCCCCCGTGCGGGTTTTTTTTTTTTTTTCCCTGGGCCGTGCCCCCCGCGTCCCCTGCCCTCCAGTCTCGCGCCCCCGCTCCCCTGCTCCACCCCTCCCCTAACCCCTTTGCTTCTGGACCCCCAGCTCCGCACGGGCCACGGGCAGCCTGGGGAGCTTCACCCCGAGCCGTTCCTTTCCCCCCTGGGCAGCAGCGGTTCTGCCGCTGCTACAGGCAGGCGCTTTCTGGACGGGCGAGGGGCTGGGACGACCGGAGGCTGCCGCACGCTCCGGTCCGAGCGAGACGCTGTTCCCGGGGGACCTGGCGCAGGGAAAGGCGAGGGACTCTCCGCGCTGCCGGTGGCTCTTCAGAAGGGAACCGCGCTCTGGTTTTAGCGGCAGAAGGTGTCGGTCGGGCAGCCGCGTAGCACTGTGCTGAGCGACGGGGCAGGCGTCTGGCTTGTTGGAGTCCAGGCGTGTTTCTCGCCTCGCAGTCTCGATGCCAAAACAAGCAGGGGGTTCAGGTTCCCAAAGCCTTTGGACGTGGGAGCAAGATGACAGCTAGGTCTCTAGCAGCACGGTATTTCAGCCGTGTTGCTTGCTGCAAATGGCTTGCAGGCCAGGAGATGTTGAGAGGGGTCTGAAACAAAGAAAGGGAGCGTGGAAGTGGTTGTTTGAAGGCGGCAAATGAGGCAGCCGAAGGAAGCGAGCGGCTCAGCTGCCTTGGTGGACCAGCCCCTCCAGCCTCCCGAGTCTGGCGCGCCGCAGGCGGTCAAAGCGCAGGCGCCGCGCTCGCTGGCGGGAGCGGCAGGGAGCGCAGAGCTGCGCTGCCGTCCAGAGCGGCGAGGGAACCGGCAGGGCTCTAGGGCCATCTGGTGCGGCCAGCCGACGGGCCTCTTTGCTTTCCCTGTTTCACGTCTAATTCCTTTGCGTGCCGCAGGGCAGGGTGGTAAGTAACATCGCGCAGGTCTTATTTAAGTGGCAAGCCCTGCGCGGGAAGCCCGGGGCGGCGCAGGATGAGCGGAGGGCACCGCGGCAGAGCCCGAGGGTCACCGGCGTATCGCTCGCTCGCAGATCGCGCGCTTGCCGGCGGTCTGCTCGCGTGCACCGCTTCCTGATAATCGTAGCTGCCCCTCTCACACAAAGCAGCTTTCAGTATCTCCTCGCGTGCCTTCAGGATGTCATCAGTGTCGCTTTTTTTTTCTTTTTTTTTAATAAAATCTCTCCAGGGTCTGTTGGCTCGCTGGTGTCACTCTCCCACCCCTGATGCCACCTGCAGATGAATCCAGCAATCCCGGGGGCTTACTCTGGGGGCAAAAAAGCCGAGCCAAGGCAAAGGTATTGACCAGGTTCCCTGCGCTGCTTCCCCCGGCTGGGTCCTGGGGTGAGGGGCGGGGAGAGAAAGGGCCAGCAGCCCTCTGCGAGCTGTCAAGCGCAGAGGACTGAAATGCTCGAGCCGCTTGGGTGCTTTTTGGGGGCGAGGCAATGGCTCTGGCTGCGTGGGCTGTGAGCGGGAGCAGGGGCAGAGAAGGGCGAGGCTTGTGGCCCCCCCCCCCCCCCCCCCCCCCCCCGTAAGGCGGCGGCGGCGGCTGCGGGCGGCCCAAGGCGGGCCGGGGTGCGAGTCCTTTGTCCCCGCGGGGAGCGCTCGGGGCGCGGGGCTCGGTGTGGTGCTGCCGCCTGGCGTCCAAAAGCGGGTACTGCAGCTCGGGTGGCGCCCGGGGGCGGTGGGGCGTTTTGGCCGTGCCTCGGTGCTGCCGCCTGGCGTCCAAAAGCGGGTACTGCAGGCCGGGAGCCGCGCAGGGGCGGTGGCGTGCACGTGATCCCCGGTGCCGGTGGCCGGTACCGGGCATGCGACAGCGCGGCGCCCGCGGGGCGATGCCGCCGCAGCCGTTGCTGCCTCCCGGTAAGGAAGCGCCGCTCTCGCCGCCCGGGAGGTGCTGGCTGCTGCTGGCACGGCTGCCTCGGCCTCCGCTGCAGCCCCGCCCCGGCCCACGCCCCCGTCCTGGTGTGGAGCGGCCCCTCCCCTAGCGACGGGCCCCGCCCCTGGAGCTCCCCGGCAGGGGAAGGGCACCACCCCTAGCGACAGGCCCCGCCCCTGGAGACCACCCCGTGCGGTGTGTCAGGGCGGAGCTTAGCCGCGGGGGGCGGAGCCTTGCGGTGGTAAGGCGGAGCTTTGCCATGTGAGGGCGGAGCTTCACCGGCGCATGCGCGGTGCGTAGGGGGCGGAGCCTTGCCGCGGGGGGGCGGAGCTTTGCCCTGACGGGCGGAGCTTTGGCCGAGCATGCGCGCTGTGTCGGGGGCGGAGCTTAGCCGCGTGGGGCGGAGCCTTGCGGTGGTAAGGCGGAGCTTTGCCGCGTGAGGGCGGAGCCTCATCGGCGCATGCGCAGTGCACGGGGGGGCGGAGCTTTGCAGTGGGAGGGCGGAGCTTTGCCCTGAAGGGCGGAGCTTTGGCCGAGCATGCGTGCTGTGTCAGGGGCGGGGCTTAGCCGCGGGGGGCGGAGCCTTGCGGTGGTAAGGCGGAGCTTTGCCGCGTGGGGGCGGGGCCTCACCAGCGCATGCGCAGTGCATGGGGGGGCGGAGCTTTGCAGTGGGAGGGCGGAGCTTTGCCCTGAAGGGCGGAGCTTTGGCCGAGCATGCGTGCTGTGTCAGGGGCGGAGCTTAGCCGCGGGGGGCGGAGCTTTGCCGTGTGAGGGCGGAGCTCCACGGGCGCATGCGCGCTGTGTTGGGGCGGAGCTTTGCGGCGTGGGGCGGAGCCTTGCCGCGGGGAGGGCGGAGCTTCGCTGGCGCATGCGTGCTGTGTCGGGGGCGGAGCTTAGCCGCGGGGGGCGGAGCGTTGCGGTGGTAAGGCGGAGCTTTGCCGTGTGAGGGCGGAGCTCCACGGGCGCATGCGCGCTGTGTCAGGGCGGAGCTTTGCCGCGTGGGGCGGAGCCTTGCCGCGGAGAGGGCGGAGCTTCGCTGGCGCATGCGTGGTGTGTGCAGGGCGGAGCTTTGCTGCAGAGGGCGGGGTTTGCCGCGGGGAGGGCGGAGCTTCGCCAGCGCATGCGCGGTGCGTCGGGGGCGGGAATGGCGCGGTGGGCGGAGGTTCCCCGCGCGGAGGGGCCGGGGTGAGCCCGGGGCGGAGGGGAGCGGAGCGGTCGTTGGGCTGCGGCTGCAGGCAGCGAGGAGGTGAGCGGGGAAAGCCCCGAGGAGGGCGGCGGGAGGCACGGAGCGGGGAGGGTGCGGTGCCGTGTGGGAGCCGGGCGGGCGGAGCTTCCTGGAGCCGGTCCGGGGGGGCGCCGAGCCGCGCCGCTCCGGGGCCGGGCGGCGGGGGGGGCGCCGCGCCGCGCCGAGCCGCGCCGCTCCGGGGCCGGGCGGCGGGAGGGCGCCGCGCCGCTTGTGCCGGGCGGCGGGGGGGGCGCCGCGCCGAGCCGCTGAGCTCCGGGGCCGGGCGGCGGGGGGGCGCCGCGCCGAGCCGCTCCGCTCCGGGGCCGCGCGGCGGGGGGGGCGCCGCGCCGAGCCGCTCCGCTCCGGGGCCGCGCGGCGGGGGGGGCGCCGCGCCGAGCCGCTCCGCTCCGGGGCCGGGCGGCGGGGGGGGCGCCGCGCCGAGCCGCTGAGCTCCGGGGCCGGGCGGCGGGGGGGGCGCCGCGCCGAGCCGCTCCGCTCCGGGGCCGGGCGGCGGGGGGGGCGCCGCGCCGAGCCGCTGAGCTCCGGGGCCGGGCGGCGGGGGGGGCGCCGCGCCGAGCCGCTGAGCTCCGGGGCCGGGCGGCGGGGGGGGCGCCGCGCCGAGCCGCTGAGCTCCGGGGCCGGGCGGCGGGGGGGGCGCCGCGCCGAGCCGCTGAGCTCCGGGGCCGGGCGGCGGGGGGGGCGCCGCGCCGAGCCGCTGAGCTCCGGGGCCGGGCGGCGGGGGGGGCGCCGCGCCGAGCCGCTGAGCTCCGGGGCCGGGCGGCGGGGGGGGCGCCGCGCCGAGCCGCTGAGCTCCGGGGACGGGCGGCGGGGGGGGCGCCGCGCCGAGCCGCTGAGCTCCGGGGACGGGCGGCGGGGGGGGCGCCGCGCCGAGCCGCTCCGCTCCGGGGACGGGCGGTGGGGGGGCGCCGGGTCGGTGCCGGTGGGGGGGCGCCGGCCGGAGCCGGTGGCGGGGGCTGCCCGGAGCCGCGCTGGGGGCTCGGCGGGGCGTCCACGTGCGGCGGTGGCGTGGGGAACGGTGTCCCCGCAGGGTCCAAAAGCAGGGAGGGCTGCGTCTCGCGGCATTTTGGAGCCCGGGGCTTTTGGTCGGCCACGTTGGTTCCCCGGGCCATGCCGGGAGGTGTAGTTTCTATGGTCGTGGCTGCCGGGCAAACCGCTTCTCTTTTGCCTCCTTCTTTCCAGTGTCACCTTCTGCGTCCCGTGCAGAAAATCCTGCGTGCTTGATTCCGCTCGCTGCTCAGGTAATGGCGCGTCTGGGGCTGCGGGAGCGGGGAGAAACACTTGCCGGTTCAAGGACGCCACGGGTGCGCCACATCAAAGCCAGAGGAAAGGCAAATCTGCTGCCCGTGCAGAAAAGCCGAGGACAAACTGCAGGTAAGAGAGCGCACCTCGTTCCTGCAGTGCTCCCTTGGGAGTTACGGATGTTTGCCTTCCAGGCAAAAGAACAGACTTTGCTCTAGGAGAAATGAAGAGCTGCCTGTTCCCTTCTTTAGGCTCCGGTGTTTCACTTCTGGTTGGTCGTGCTAATTGGATGGGCGAGCTGGAAATAGCCTTTTGTTTTGATACGCAGAAGTAAATTGTTAGTAATACGCGGTGTCAGTAGAGTTCATTTTTGAGCACCTAGGTGCCAGTGGAAACGTAAGGAATGAAGCTCGATGGGAACTGATACTTAAATTTAGTTTTCCGTGATTTTTCTTTGCCGTTCGGGCGTGGATGGCACGGTGTCCTGTGGCTCGGTCCACGTTCTGTTCCGTGGAGCCTTCGGTCTAGGACTTTGAAGTAAGGAAGTTTGTCCTTCCAGAAAAGGGCTAGTCGCTCCTAGGATTGAGGTGTGGACTTGCAGAGTCTCTTAGGCACGTGCTCGGAATTGGAGGCGAATTTCACTTGATGTTGCTGCTGTTTGTCTTCACTTTCCTTCCTTTCCCCACGGCTCCATCAGGAGCGGGAGCTCTGAATCATCATTTTGTTTTCAGTCTCAAACACGTTTTTTTACCCAAGGAGGTGCTACGTTTAGAAGTTAATGAGTTTTGTCACAAACGCGTCGGTCGATGCGATTGCGTTGCGATTGTTAAAACCCGCAAAATAACACCAGTCTTACGGATCTGGCCTATTTCTTCCGAACACGGATTCGTCACGTGCAAATCGGGATACGGGTCGTCTGCGCTTCGTGCTGAGACAGGGATGAGCTCCCAAAGGCAAAAAATACAAGGTCGTGGGGGTTGGTTTTGTTTGTATTTGGGGGCGGGGGGGGGTGGATTTAAAAGAAAAAAAAGAGCGCAGTGTTGACTGGTGGCAGCCTGCAGAGCTCTTTTGCTGCCCGACCTCTCCTTTTCCTCTCTTGAACTCCTCTTTCGTGGCTGTAATTGTCGTTTGGAGAAGTTCAGAAGAGCGGTTCAGTGACTTGCCTGGGTCCGTGTGCCAGTAATACCGGGAAGGGAAGCGCTTGAACCGGTAGCAAATCAAGTTGGCTACAAGCAGAGGTTCTGAAGGAAGAACAACGATAACGGGAAGCAAATAGCAAGTTCCCAAAAAATGGGCGCGTGTCAAACGCATCCGAGTTTTACGGCCAAATGTTGTTTGGCAACATGTTCCAAACGGCTATTTTTTCCTTCCCTCGGTTGTAGTCTTTGCAAAACTTCACAAAACCAGGAAGCTTGGGACTCCTACCCAGCTTTATGCTACGGGTTTTTTTTTTTCCTCTCTCAGCAGAGTGTCAGCTGCCGCCGTTTCACCGTGGTCGCCCTTTCTTCTGCCGTGAAAGTGCAAGACGGACGGAAAGGCTCCATAGCGGTCTGCGAGTACAAGGTACGTCCGCGATGCGTGTCCGCGTTTTTCCTAAGGCGCTTGTAGTACGGACTTCAAAGTTAACGTCAAGAATGTGCCGGCTCTCCTTCCTTCTGTAGTTTTTCTAGGAACTGTTTTAAGGCAGATACTAAAAGTCAAAGAAGGTCTGCGCTGGAGCGTGTTAACGCCTGTGCAAAGTCGGCTTCCCTCCGTTTATTTTGCCTTCCCGAAAGCGCAATCTTGTGTTTCTGTGCGCTTACTAGGAAAGGATATCGGGAAAACAATTTTATCCGAAAAGAGGAAAGGCAATGTTTGCAAGAGTTCAGAAGAAACAGGCTTTGTTTTTGTCATAAAAGCTGTGTGCTTTTTCAGTCAATAAGTTTTTAAAAAGGAGGATTTCAAAATACAAACCTGTATCTGCTGTATTATATAAATTATTAAAAAATAATTTTCTGTCTTTTTCCCTTTTTTCCGTCTCCGTTTTAGTTCACCCATGCGGGTTTTTAAATCACTTCCCGATGTTCTTAATCGCCGCTTCCTTTAAACACTTTCCTGACTCCTTTTCTCCTCTTTGCTGCTGCCTTTATTCCCCTGTATTTCTGTTTTAATTCTTTCTTGTCTTTCCTTAGGGCCCTCGTTTTTTGAATCTTCCTTCTCCGTCCCTCTAGTTCGCTGTCCTGTTTTTTAATTTTCCCATTTATTTCCCTAATCCCTGTGGCTTTTTCCATGTTCTAGGTTGACTTTTCCCCTGGGGGTTTAGCTGGGTTTAATTGTTTCTTCTCTTCCCTTAGTGTTCCCTCAGTGCCCTCGCTTTCTAAATTTTCCTTCCCCGATGGAGCTCCCTGTCGCTATTTATTAAGTTTTTTCCTTATTTCTTCCGTCGCCCTTGCTGTTCAAACGTCCTGCTTTCGGCTGGCAGAGAGTTAAGGTTCTTCCTAGTAGCTGGCACAGTGCTGCCGTTTGGATTTCGGATGAGCATCGTGTTGGTAACGCGCTGACGTTTTGTTTGTCGCTAAGTAGCGCTGACACCACTCAAGGACCTTTCAGCTTCCCGTGCTCTGCCCGGTGCGCAAGAAGCTGGGAGGCGCCACAGGCAGCTCAGCTGCCCCAGACCGGCCGCAGCGCTATTCCCTACCGTGGGACGTCACGCTCGGTCTGGAAACTGGGGGGGCGTTGGCCAGGAGTCAGCGATGGCAGCTCGGGGACGTGCTTGGCATCGGTCGGCGAGTGGTGAGCCCCTGTCTAGTGAAGCGCTTGCTTTGTATACTCTTATTGGTTTATTACTGCTACTACTGCTACTACTAGTGTTACTACTATTCTGTTGTCTTTTCCTTCAATTGTTAAACTGTTCTTACCTTAACCCCCGAGTTTTCTGACTTCGACCCTTGCAATTTTCTCCCGCGTAGCGGCTGTGTGGTGCTTGGCTGCTGGCTGGGGTTAAACCACGACAAAAGCTTCTGTCGACTTGTATTCCGTCTGCCGTTTCCATTTTTTAATTCTTCCTTGTCTCTATTAGTACCTTTGCTTTGTCCGTTTTCTTCCTACGTCTCTCTTTTAGTTCACTGTCCCTGTTTTTCATTTTTTTCTCTTTGTTGCCCTAATTCCCGTCACTCTTGAATTTTTTTTTGCTTTTATCCCGTTCCCTGTCTTTAGTTTGCAGTTAGTTCTTCTCTTTCCTTAGGGTCCTCCCTTTTAACAGCCTCGGAGGGGGCGTAGCTTCCCGCTGAGGAGCGGTTGGAGGAGGCGAGGTGGTTGTCAGCCGGGTCATCATTTAATAGTAAAGTATGAAATGGCACGTTGATTAATCATTTACCTTTTGGTTTTGTGGGAGCTGTGCTGGCTGCCTTTAGAATCAGCTGAGAATTTGAGGTGAGCTGGGTTGTAGAGGGGAGGCACCCGGGGCTGGCTATTTCACCCGAGCGCCACGGGAACTTTGTGTCTCCTGGCATCCTAGGCGCACCGAGTGACAGTCGCAGCATCTTTCTTTAGAATAGGCGTGGAGCAGGTGAGCGGAGCGGTACGGTGCTTTTGAGGAGGAGGGTGTCGCAGAAGCGGTTGGCAGTAACCAGACCGATGCTGAATACCAGCGCTGTGTTTTAGTTTGTTAGTGGGTTGTGGGTTTGTGGGTTGGGAGTTTGGTGTTGGTTTTTTTGTTTGTTTTGGGTTTTTTTGTTGTTTTTTTTTGTTGTGTGGTTTGTGTGGTTTGTGTGGTTTGTGTGGTTTGTGTGGTTTGTGTGGTTTGTGTGGTTTGTGTGGTTTGTGTGGTTTGTGTGGTTTGTGTGGTTTGTGTGGTTTGTGTGGTTTGTGTGGTTTGTGTGGTTTGTGTGGTTTGTGTGGTTTGTGTGGTTTGTGTGGTTTGTGTGGTTTGTGTGGTTTGTGTGGTTTGTGTGGTTTGTGTGGTTTGTGTGGTTTGTGTGGTTTGTGTGGTTTGTGTGGTTTGTGTGGTTTGTGTGGTTTGTGTGGTTTGTGTGGTTTGTGTGGTTTGTGTGGTTTGTGTGGTTTGTGTGGTTTCTGTGGTTTCTGTGGTTTCTGTGGTTTCTGTGGTTTTTTGTTTTGGTTTGGTTTTTTTTGTTTTTTTTGTTGTGTGGTTTTTGTGTTTTTTTTGTTTTGTTTTAGATGACGAAGAGGAACTGGGTGAGTGCAGGAATGTTCTAGTTAGGTGTGTGGTGGTTTTCTTTTTTTTTTGAGGGTGGATTCAGATCCCTGGCCCTCTGAAAGCTCAGTTGCGGGATCAGGGCTGAGGAGGTAACAAGGATAGGAATTGCAGGGAGGGGTTATAAAGTTGGTGTCGGGGAGAGGCCTGTCCAGGAGCAGTCTCCTTTGGGAAGGGCAAAGGAGCGGGTTACTGTTGTTAGCGCGCTGCTGACGTTTGCTGAGCAGGGCAGTTCCATCCTGTGTCTGTGCGTTTTGCTTTTGCGTAGTCTGTCTGTCTTCTGTGTCTCGTACCATGGCTTTCTCAGGTCTCGATGTTTCCGTAGCTCTTTGTGATCATCGGGCCCCTCGGGAGGCTTACCTCGAGGGCGTCTCGAACGCATCGCCTCATCGGCATAGCGTTTCTTGAGCCCTGCTTATCTTGCCGTTGTAGCTTAAAGCACGGACGTGTCCGGGAAGCGTCGCGTTCCAGATGTTTCCGAGGGATCGTCTGTTGCGGTGGCCGGCCGGGCGGTCTCCGCAGGTCTGCTTTTGAGAGTTACGTTTCTACGGTCGTCTTCAGGGGTTTCATCCCTGGTTCCTTAATGGTCTTAGGTCTTAAATCCTGGCTTGTCATGCATCCATTTATCTTTTTTAGATGGTAGTTTTATCTCCTGGGCCACGGCAGGCACCGTAGGGGTTCCGTGCCGGAGGCGTCTTCCCTACCGGAGTCGTTCCCGCTCGTGATCTTCTCGGGTCTCGAGGTCACGTCGTTTGTGGCATCTGTGTGCAGTGTCTGTCTGTGTGTCGGGGTTGGAGCCGCTCTGCCCAGGAGCGTTGCGATATTGGAGTTGGGGGTAGCATAGCCTCACGGTGATACGTCCATTTGTACAGTATCTGTAGGCAAAGATTGTACGGGCCATCTCGAGGCAAGCAGCTGTAGACAGGTGCCGCAGTTACTTCTGTTGTGTTTTGCGGGTGCCGGAGGCTGGACCGGCGCACGTAGCGAAGCGTCTTCTTCGCCTTGCCGTAGCGGAAGGTGAAACTTGGGAATCGTACGGAGCCCAAGGTTGTTTAGAGGTGCGCGGCGAGGCAGTTGCAGGGATAGCTCTGGAACCGGGGGGCTGTGCTGCAGTGGCAGCTGGGTGGTGTAAGTGTAGTGGTTTGAGTGAGCGGTGGTTGAAGGATTGTTCGGTTCCTGAATGTGCCTAACCTTGTACGTGTGAAGTATTTTATTGCAGGTCGTATGTAATGTTGAGAGTAATTTATTTCATATATACTATAGAATAAAAAAACCCCAGCTGGGGCATTTCCCTCCCCCCCGCTGCGTTTTTTTTCCCCCGGTCCCGGCTGCTCTGCGAGGCGATGATCATCGCCAAGGTTTGGGCGGAGGTCAGGCTCGGGCCGGGGTTTTCTCAGGCAGGGCGATTTTTTTTTTTTTTTTTTTTTTTGAGGCCCTCGGGAACACCGTTCCCAGGGAGCGCCGCAGAGGCAGGGCGACGGTCCGTTGTGGCGTGCTGGTGGTGGAATGGATCGGCCGAGACCGAGGCGTGGTTTGGGTGGTAGCTGAATGAGCGGTGCGTTTGGAATGTATCTAACCTTTTATGATGGTGTGGGGGTGCTTTGTTTCTTTGCAGGTTCCAGGTGGAATTGAAATTTTTCCTTTGCAGACATGTAGAAATGAAAACAAAATGACAATTATGACAATTATCCCTGGGAGTCATAATTAATTTAAATTAAAAAAAAAATTACTCCCAGGGTAGGAGCTGGTTGCTACTGCTGCACCAGCCTTACCATTTTTTAATTTTTTTTTAGTTCATTTTTTTTATAGTGTTTGTTATTTGGTTTTTTTTTCCTTTGTACTATATAAATATGTATACAAATATATACATACACCCTCCCAGGTGGGAGGAAGCAATGATTAAACTAGTAACACCACATCTTCCTATAACAATTCATTCCTCCCACATGGAAGGGCAATTACCATCTTGTTATGAAACTGAATCAACTAATTATTCAAAGCAGTTACATTTCTCTGGCACCCCCTACAAAACAAAAGAAACAATAAACAACGAGAAATGCAAACACAATCATTCAAACAAAATTGTACACAGCACACAAAAGTGTAAAAAGCAAAACCCAGCGCGGCAAAAACCGAACTCGTCCAAAGCACCAAACTAGCCGACACAGTCCTCCCGGATGACAGAGAAGGTCCTCCAGAGCATAGAGATGAGCCAGAAAGTCCTCCCCGATGAGAAAGACTGTCCTTCAGACCATAGAGCTGCAAGGAGAAGTCCTCCCGGAGTATAGAGCGGCTCCGCAGACCATCGAGATGACAGCGAAAGTCGACCCAGACGATAGAGAAGGTCGTCCAGAGCATAGAGATGAAACCAGAGGTCCCCTGGATGATCCAGAAGGTCGCCGAGCGCCTCGAGATTAAACTGGCGGTCCCAACCGGCGCATGCGCGGTGCGTCGGGGGCGGGCATGGGGCGGTGGGCGGAGGTTCCCCGCGCGGAGCGGAGCGGCGCGGTCGTTGGGCTGCGGCTGCAGGCAGCGAGGAGGTGAGCGGGGAAAGCCCCGAGGAGGACGGCGGTGCCTGCGGGGGAGCGGCCGGGCCGGCGGGAGGCACGGAGCGGGGAAGGTGCGGTGCCGTGTGGGAGCCGGCGGGCGGAGCTTCCTGGAGCCGGTCGGGGCCGGGGGCGCCGCGCCGCTCCGCTCGGGGGCCGGGCGGCGGGGGGGGCGCCGAGCCGCGCCGCGCCGCTCCGGGGCCTGGCGGCGGGGGGGGGCCGCGCCGCTCCGGGGCCTGGCGGCGGGGGGGAGCCGTGCCGCTCCGGGACCGGGCGGCGGGGAGGCGCCGCGCCGAGCCGCTCCGGGGCCGGGCGCCGAGCCGCGCCGCTCCGGGGCCGGGCGGCGGGGAGGCGCCGAGCCGCTCCGGGGCCGGACGCCGAGCCGCGCCGCTCCGGGGCCGGGCGGCGGGGAGGCGCCGCGCCGAGCCGCGCCGCTCCGGGGCCGGGCGGCGGGGGGGGGGGCCGCGCCGCTCCGGGGCCGGGCGCCGAGCCGCGCCGCTCCGGGGCCGGGCGGCGGGGAGGCGCCGCGCCGAGCCGCGCCGCTCCGGGGCCGGGCGGCGGGGAGGCGCCGAGCCGCTCCGGGGCCGGGCGCCGAGCCGCTCCGCTCCGGGGCCGGGCGGCGGGGAGGCGCCGCGCCGAGCCGCTCCGGGGCCGGGCGCCGAGCCGCGCCGCTCCGGGGCCGGGTGGCGGGGAGGCGCCGAGCCGCTCCGGGGCCGGACGCCGAGCCGCGCCGCTCCGGGGCCGGGCGGTGGGGAGGCGCCGAGCCGCGCCGCGCCGCTCCGGGGCCGGGCGGCGGGGAGGCGCTGCGCCGCGCCGCTCCGGGGCCGGGCGGCGGGGGGCACCGCGCCGCTTCGGGGCCGGGCGGCGGGGGTCGGCGGGTCGGTGCCGGTGGGGGGGCGCCGGCCGGAGCCGGTGGCGGGGGCTGCCCGGAGCCGTGCTGGGGGCTCGGCGGGGCTTCCACGTGCGGCGATGGCGTGGGGAACGGTGTCCCCGCAGGGTCAAAAGCAGGGAGGGCTGCGTCTCGCGGCATCTTGGAGCCCGGGGCTTTTGGTCGGCCACGTTGGTTCCCCGGGCCGTGCCGGCAGGTGTAGTTTCTATGGTCGTGGCTGCCGGGCAAACCGCTTCTCTTTTTGCCTCCTCCTTTCCAGTGTCACCTTCTGCGTCCCGTGCAGAAAATGCTGCGTGCTTGATTCCGCTCGCTGCTCAGGTAATGGCGCGTCTGGGGCTGCGGGAGCGGGGAGAAACACTTGCCGGTTCAAGGACGCCACAGGTGCGCCACATCAAAGCCAGAGGAAAGGCAAATCTGCTGCCCGTGCAGAAAAGCCGAGGACAAACTGCAGGTAAGAGAGCGCACCTCGTTCCTGCAGTGCTCCCTTGGGAGTTACGGATGTTTGCCTTCCAGGCAAAAGAACAGACTTTGCCTTAGGAGAAATGAAGAGCTGCCTGTTCCCTTCTTTAGGCTCCGGTGTTTCACTTCTGGTTGGTCGTGCTAATTGGATGGGCGAGCTGGAAATAGCCTTTTGTTTTGATACGCAGAAGTAAATTGTTAGTAATACGCGGTGTCAGTAGAGTTCATTTTTGAGCACCCAGGTGCCAGTGGAAACGTAAGGAATGAAGCTCGATGGGAACTGATACTTAAATTTAGTTTTCCGTGATTTTTCTTTGCCGTACGGGCGTGGATGGCACGGTGTCCTGTGGCTCGGTCCACGTTCTGTTCCGTGGAGCCTTCGGTCTAGGACTTTGAAGTAAGGAAGTTTGTCCTTCCAGAAAAGGGCTAGTCGCTCCTAGGATTGAGGTGTGGACTTGCAGAGTCTCTTAGGCACGTGCTCGGAATTGGAGGCGAATTTCACTTGATGTTGCTGCTGTTTGTCTTCACTTTCCTTCCTTCCCCCACGGCTCCATCAGGAGCGGGAGCTCTGAATCATCATTTTGTTTTCAGTCTCAAACACGTTTTTTTACCCAAGGAGGTGCTACGTTTAGAAGTTAATGAGTTTTGTCACAAACGCGTCGGTCGATGCGATTGCGTTGCGATTGTTAAAACCCGCAAAATAACACCAGTCTTACGGATCTGGCCTATTTCTTCCGAACACGGATTCGTCACGTGCAAATCGGGATACGGGTCGTCTGCGCTTCGTGCTGAGACAGGGATGAGCTCCCAAAGGCAAAAAATACAAGGTCGTGGGGGTTGGTTTTGTTTGTATTTGGGGGCGGGGGGGGGGTGGATTTAAAAGAAAAAAAAGAGCGCAGTGTTGACTGGTGGCAGCCTGCAGGGCTCTTTTGCTGCCCGACCTCTCCTTTTCCTCTCTTGAACTCCTCTTTCGTGGCTGTAATTGTCGTTTGGAGAAGTTCAGAAGAGCGGTTCAGTGACTTGCCTGGGTCCGTGTGCCAGTAATACCGGGAAGGGAAGCGCTTGAACCGGTAGCAAATCAAGTTGGCTACAAGCAGAGGTTCTGAAGGAAGAACAACGATAACGGGAAGCAAATAGCAAGTTCCCAAAAAATGGGCGCGTGTCAAACGCATCCGAGTTTTACGGCCAAATGTTGTTTGGCAACATGTTCCAAACGGCTATTTTTTCCTTCCCTCGGTTGTAGTCTTTGCAAAACTTCACAAAACCAGGAAGCTTGGGACTCCTACCCAGCTTTATGCTACGGGTTTTTTTTTTTTCCTCTCTCAGCAGAGTGTCAGCTGCCGCCGTTTCACCGTGGTCGCCCTTTCTTCTGCCGTGAAAGTGCAAGACGGACGGAAAGGCTCCATAGCGGTCTGCGAGTACAAGGTACGTCCGCGATGCGTGTCCGCGTTTTTCCTAAGGCGCTTGTAGTACGGACTTCAAAGTTAACGTCAAGAATGTGCCGGCTCTCCTTCCTTCTGTAGTTTTTCTAGGAACTGTTTTAAGGCAGATACTAAAAGTCAAAGAAGGTCTGCGCTGGAGCGTGTTAACGCCTGTGCAAAGTCGGCTTCCCTCCGTTTATTTTGCCTTCCCGAAAGCGCAATCTTGTGTTTCTGTGCGCTTACTAGGAAAGGATATCGGGAAAACAATTTTATCCTAAAAGAGGAAAGACAATGTTTGTGAGAGTTCAGGCGTTCGGAAGAAACAGGCTTTGTTTTTGTCATAAAAGCTGTGTGCTTTTTCAGTCAATAAGTTTTTAAAATATCTTACAGTAGGTCTTGAAAAGCTTACTGCGATACTAGCGTCCGTACTAAAAGCGATCAAGGTCCAAGGAGAGACGTGGACAAAAGAGGAGGAATCGGCGTCGCTTTCCCGAGAAGCATTGCCAGCCTTGTAAGTAGCGACAGCGAGTCCTGACGTGGTTTCGGTGAGTTACTGCTTCGGCAGCATCCTTTTTTCTTAACCTACAGCGTGTGATTTCTTACTTCAGCTGGAAAGAGATTTTCCAGAATGGAAATCTTTCTCATTCAAAGAAGTTGTGTTTTATGAGCTCCCCATCAGAGTGGGGATCTTCAGAGATGATGCGCTTGGCAGTGGAAGTCAGCAGCAGCAAGACTTTCCACTCTCTTAAAAAAAAAAAAAAAAAAAAAAAGTCCGTTTGCTTCCAAAGACCCGAGCACAGCACGTCTTCCAGAAGTTGATGGCATCGCTGGTTCTCAGTTGCAACAGCCGAGATGTCATCAACACGCGTTCCTCTGCGTGCTTCGGCGCAGCCAAAAGCGTTAGCAAATCTGCCGGTCCTTTTTGGTAGCCTTACGCGTTGCAGCCCCGGGGATTGGATTCTGCCCCCAAAGTAAAACCGTATGGGGGATCTCTTCTGTCACGGATTTTTCTCTCCTAGATGTAACTTCAGGAAAAAAAAGTTAAAATTGGATCTACAAACTGCCTTGCGTTGTTTCAGCTGTAACTGCCAACTAGCTGTGGCGTACAATTGCTTAGGTGTGTTTAAGCAGTTAGGTATTTGTTCTGAACGTTGACCAGGAGAGGCAACTGAACGTTACGGGGTGTTTTCCCCCCCGCTCTTTTGACGGAGTGCTCTGAAGTACTTCTTTCTGTCTGGCTTTCAAGGGTGCGTTTCCCTGGCAGTTCAGCAGCATCTCTCTTGGCGGCGCGGCTGGCCAGATGTCGCTCCTAATGACGTAAGGCGCAAAAAACCCCTGGTCAAATGATAACTGCGTATCTTGGAGACAGATAATCTACTGGTATCGATTCACAGCTGTGCAAGTTAAATTAACGCCAAAGGAAAATCCAGTCCTTCTCCAGCAGAAGTATTTTTATTGGATGTTTATAAACACACGCACAGCTTTTTTAGTATGAAGCGAATTGCTGCGATTTGTCCTTTGCTTTTCCTTTTCCCCTCGAAAGCGTTACGCTTCGCTTCCAGCTTTGTCGACCGAGCCAGCAAGATGTGCAGCAGCAGCTGCGAGGGCCGTAGCTGTTGCGGCGGACCTGTAAGCGTAGATTCTGATTGCGGTACGCCCTCGTCCTGCAGCCTCGCAGGGTCGTCTCCCTGCAGCCGTGCCGTAAGGAAGGGTGAGACGTTTTCCAACGCCGGCAAGAGCGTGTGCTTGTATGCGAAGAACATGTTCGGAATCGTACCGGTTAGTCTTAATGCTGATGGGAAGCGTTCAGGTCGCTCTAGCTTTTAAAGGATGTCTTGTATTTGGAGCTGACCTGCTTACCTCGAATCCTCCTTGAGCTCAGCTGCTCTCCTCTCCCTTGCTCTGACTGATTCCTGTACTCGCTGCTGTGCTATTTTTTTCACATGCTGAAATATCGCTTGGGCTTTTTGTTTTTCAGGTGTCTTGTTGCAAGCGTCTCGTGGTGCTCGCTAGGTACCCCCCGGCCCAGGTTGGCCTGCCTGTCGTGAAGCGTCCCGAGGGTAAGGGGCCGGCCCCGTGCCTGGAGGCTCCCGGCTCTGTCTCCGGCGGGTGCCCCGCGGGTGCGGCAGCGAGGGCTGCGTGGTGGGGCGAGTCCCGGGCCAAGAGGGAGCGGGGAGGTTCGTTGCCCCGGGGAGCCCGTCCCAGCGCGGGAACGGAGGGGGAGCACGGCAGAGCAGAGCCTGAGCGAGAGGTGCGGCACCGTCCCCCGGCAGGCTCCCCCCGCGGCGTGGGGCAGCCGCCGGCTTGCGGGATGGGGGCCGGGGGGGGCTGCAGCCGTTTGGGGGGGCTGCCCCCATTTTATTTTTCTGGCGGAGCTCCCCTTTTCGGGGGGGGCGCCTACATATGTAAATGGCATTATTAAAGTAGCTGTTTTCCTTGTTCTGTGCCTTTTTGGGGGGGGTGATTAAAAAGTGTGGAGGGGCCTGGGGGGTGATGATGTCATTTGGGGCCCCCCAACGTCACGGGGGGCGGGGGCGTGATGATGAAACAGAGGAGCAGGTGAGTGGGGGATGAAGGTGTCACGGGGAGGTTTCCCCCCAGAGAAGGGGGGTCACAGTCCCAAAATGCCTGAAAACTCGTGTGTGTGTGTGTGTGTGTGTGTGTGATTAACCATGTGAAGAACTGGAAATACGGGTGCGAGGCATTGCAGTAGAAAAAAATCTCTCGCCTTTATATATATATATATATTGAAAAATAATATTCGTTTTTATGTGTGTGTATATATATATATGTAAAAGGATTTCAAAATACAAACCTGTACCTGCTATGTTATAGAAATTATTAAAAAATCTCAATGGAGATAGATAGGGTTTTAAAATAAAAAAGAACTTGTCTCTATGTTAAGAAATAAAGGAGTTTAAAATGCAAAAAGAGATGATGTAGGTGAAGGAATTTAAACCAGAAGTCAGTCTGGATAGGTAGAAGTACCTACGCTTACCCTGTGTCACCGAGTAAGCCTAAGTAGGTATCCCGTGTAATCGAAGTAAAGGTTCTATGGAAGTGTAAACAGATAACTAAGTCTAAAGAGGTAGGATTGTAAGTAGATACCGAAGTCTAAAGAGAGAAGTCGAAGATATCAAAGTGTCAAAATATGCAAGTCCAAGAGCAAAATATCCAATATCCAAGAGCAACACAGTTTGGGGCTCCCAGGAAAGCTGAATCCGCCTGGATTTGTGCAGCTGGAAAGCAAGCACAAACACACCGCACACGCACACGCACACACTCACACCCCCCCCGCCCCCCCGCATTTTAACGCAGAAAACCAAAAATGACCCATTGTTATGATGTGGAAAAGCGCCGGAAAACCCCAGAACTGAATATTTTGGAAAAGCAGAAACCCCCAAGTTTTGTATGACGTAAAAGAAAAAACAAAAAAGAAGAACAACAACAAACAAAAAAACCCCAAACGAAAAACCGGCGCCAATTTGGGCCAAATCTGGGGTGAACCGCGGACAGTTTGAGGGGCATTGCTGGGGATTATCTGGCGTGGATTCCTTCTCCGGAGCGGAATATCCGTTGCGGGTTATCCCAGGTGAGTTATCTGCTGTGGATTATGCCGGGTGGACCCCCTGGTGTAGGTCATCCCCACCCGTGTCCCCCCGTGCACCTTTGTACCCACACATAGCCGCCGTCCGTCCGTCCGTCCGTGTCCGTCTCCTCCCCCCTGTCCTCCTCTGCGTGTCTCTCCGCCCTCCCGAGTGCTCTCCACCCGAACGTCCCCCCACACAAGGTTTTTCCCCCCGTGCGGGTTTTTTTTTTTTTTTTCCCTGGGCCGTGCCCCCCGCGTCCCCTGCCCTCCAGTCTCGCGCCCCCGCTCCCCTGCTCCACCCCTCCCCTAACCCCTTTGCTTCTGGACCCCCAGCTCCGCACGGGCCACGGGCAGCCTGGGGAGCTTCACCCCGAGCCGTTCCTTTCCCCCCTGGGCAGCAGCGGTTCTGCCGCTGCTACAGGCAGGCGCTTTCTGGACGGGCGAGGGGCTGGGACGACCGGAGGCTGCCGCACGCTCCGGTCCGAGCGAGACGCTGTTCCCGGGGGACCTGGCGCAGGGAAAGGCGAGGGACTCTCCGCGCTGCCGATGGCTCTTCAGAAGGGAACCGCGCTCTGGTTTTAGCGGCAGAAGGTGTCGGTCGGGCAGCCGCGTAGCACTGTGCTGAGCGACGGGGCAGGCGTCTGGCTTGTTGGAGTCCAGGCGTGTTTCTCGCCTCGCAGTCTCGATGCCAAAACAAGCAGGGGGTTCAGGTTCCCAAAGCCTTTGGACGTGGGAGCAAGATGACAGCTAGGTCTCTAGCAGCACGGTATTTCAGCCGTGTTGCTTGCTGCAAATGGCTTGCAGGCCAGGAGATGTTGAGAGGGGTCTGAAACAAAGAAAGGGAGCGTGGAAGTGGTTGTTTGAAGGCGGCAAATGAGGCAGCCGAAGGAAGCGAGCGGCTCAGCTGCCTTGGTGGACCAGCCCCTCCAGCCTCCCGAGTCTGGCGCGCCGCAGGCGGTCAAAGCGCAGGCGCCGCGCTCGCTGGCGGGAGCGGCAGGGAGCGCAGAGCTGCGCTGCCGTCCAGAGCGGCGAGGGAACCGGCAGGGCTCTAGGGCCATCTGGTGCGGCCAGCCGACGGGCCTCTTTGCTTTCCCTGTTTCACGTCTAATTCCTTTGCGTGCCGCAGGGCAGGGTGGTAAGTAACATCGCGCAGGTCTTATTTAAGTGGCAAGCCCTGCGCGGGAAGCCCGGGGCGGCGCAGGATGAGCGGAGGGCACCGCGGCAGAGCCCGAGGGTCACCGGCGTATCGCTCGCTCGCAGATCGCGCGCTTGCCGGCGGTCTGCTCGCGTGCACCGCTTCCTGATAATCGTAGCTGCCCCTCTCACACAAAGCAGCTTTCAGTATCTCCTCGCGTGCCTTCAGGATGTCATCAGTGTCGCTTTTTTTTTCTTTTTTTTTTAATAAAATCTCTCCAGGGTCTGTTGGCTCGCTGGTGTCACTCTCCCACCCCTGATGCCACCTGCAGATGAATCCAGCAATCCCGGGGGCTTACTCTGGGGGCAAAAAAGCCGAGCCAAGGCAAAGGTATTGACCAGGTTCCCTGCGCTGCTTCCCCCGGCTGGGTCCTGGGGTGAGGGGCGCGGAGAGAAAGGGCCAGCAGCCCTCTGCGAGCTGTCAAGCGCAGAGGACTGAAATGCTCGAGCCGCTTGGGTGCTTTTTGGGGGCGAGGCAATGGCTCTGGCTGCGTGGGCTGTGAGCGGGAGCAGGGGCAGAGAAGGGCGAGGCTTGTGGCCCCCCCCCCCCCCCCCCCCCCCGTAAGGCGGCGGCGGCGGCTGCGGGCGGCCCAAGGCGGGCCGGGGTGCGAGTCCTTTGTCCCCGCGGGGAGCGCTCGGGGCGCGGGGCTCGGTGTGGTGCTGCCGCCTGGCGTCCAAAAGCGGGTACTGCAGCTCGGGTGGCGCCCGGGGGCGGTGGGGCGTTTTGGCCGTGCCTCGGTGCTGCCGCCTGGCGTCCAAAAGCGGGTACTGCAGGCCGGGAGCCGCGCAGGGGCGGTGGCGTGCACGTGATCCCCGGTGCCGGTGGCCGGTACCGGGCATGCGACAGCGCGGCGCCCGCGGGGCGATGCCGCCGCAGCCGTTGCTGCCTCCCGGTAAGGAAGCGCCGCTCTCGCCGCCCGGGAGGTGCTGGCTGCTGCTGGCACGGCTGCCTCGGCCTCCGCTGCAGCCCCGCCCCGGCCCACGCCCCCGTCCTGGTGTGGAGCGGCCCCTCCCCTAGCGACGGGCCCCGCCCCTGGAGCTCCCCGGCAGGGGAAGGGCACCACCCCTAGCGACAGGCCCCGCCCCTGGAGACCACCCCGTGCGGTGTGTCAGGGCGGAGCTTAGCCGCGGGGGGCGGAGCCTTGCGGTGGTAAGGCGGAGCTTTGCCATGTGAGGGCGGAGCTTCACCGGCGCATGCGCGGTGCGTAGGGGGCGGAGCCTTGCCGCGGGGGGGGCGGAGCTTTGCCCTGAAGGGCGGAGCTTTGGCCGAGCATGTGCGCTGTGTCGGGGGCGGAGCTTAGCCGCGTGGGGCGGAGCCTTGCGGTGGTAAGGCGGAGCTTTGCCGCGTGAGGGCGGAGCCTCATCGGCGCATGCGCAGTGCACGGGGGGGCGGAGCTTTGCAGTGGGAGGGCGGAGCTTTGCCCTGAAGGGCGGAGCTTTGGCCGAGCATGCGCGCTGTGTCAGGGGCGGGGCTTAGCCGCGGGGGGCGGAGCCTTGCGGTGGTAAGGCGGAGCTTTGCCGCGTGGGGGCGGGGCCTCACCAGCGCATGCGCAGTGCATGGGGGGCGGAGCTTTGCAGTGGGAGGGCGGAGCTTTGCCCTGAAGGGCGGAGCTTTGGCCGAGCATGCGTGCTGTGTCAGGGGCGGAGCTTAGCCGCGGGGGGCGGAGCTTTGCCGTGTGAGGGCGGAGCTCCACGGGCGCATGCGCGCTGTGTTGGGGCGGAGCTTTGCGGCGTGGGGCGGAGCCTTGCCGCGGGGAGGGCGGAGCTTCGCTGGCGCATGCGTGCTGTGTCGGGGGCGGAGCTTAGCCGCGGGGGGCGGAGCGTTGCGGTGGTAAGGCGGAGCTTTGCCGTGTGAGGGCGGAGCTCCACGGGCGCATGCGCGCTGTGTCAGGGCGGAGCTTTGCCGCGTGGGGCGGAACCTTGCCGCGGAGAGGGCGGAGCTTCGCTGGCGCATGCGTGGTGTGTGCATGGCGGAGCTTTGCTGCAGAGGGCGGGGTTTGCCGCGGGGAGGGCGGAGCTTCGCCAGCGCATGCGCGGTGCGTCGGGGGCGGGAATGGCGCGGTGGGCGGAGGTTCCCCGCGCGGAGGGGCCGGGGTGAGCCCGGGGCGGAGGGGAGCGGAGCGGTCGTTGGGCTGCGGCTGCAGGCAGCGAGGAGGTGAGCGGGGAAAGCCCCGAGGAGGGCGGCGGGAGGCACGGAGCGGGGAGGGTGCGGTGCCGTGTGGGAGCCGGGCGGGCGGAGCTTCCTGGAGCCGGTCCGGGGGGGCGCCGCGCCGCGCCGCTCCGGGGCCGGGCGGCGGGGGGGCGCCGCGCCGCGCCGAGCCGCGCCGCTCCGGGGCCGGGCGGCGGGAGGGCGCCGCGCCGCTTGTGCCGGGCGGCGGGGGGGGCGCCGCGCCGAGCCGCTCCGCTCCGGGGCCGCGCGGCGGGGGGGGCGCCGCGCCGAGCCGCTCCGCTCCGGGGCCGCGCGGCGGGGGGGGCGCCGCGCCGAGCCGCTCCGCTCCGGGGCCGCGCGGCGGGGGGGGCGCCGCGCCGAGCCGCTCCGCTCCGGGGCCGGGCGGCGGGGGGGGCGCCGCGCCGAGCCGCTGAGCTCCGGGGCCGGGCGGCGGGGGGGGCGCCGCGCCGAGCCGCTGAGCTCCGGGGCCGGGCGGCGGGGGGGGCGCCGCGCCGAGCCGCTGAGCTCCGGGGCCGGGCGGCGGGGGGGGCGCCGCGCCGAGCCGCTGAGCTCCGGGGCCGGGCGGCGGGGGGGGCGCCGCGCCGAGCCGCTGAGCTCCGGGGCCGGGCGGCGGGGGGGGCGCCGCGCCGAGCCGCTGAGCTCCGGGGCCGGGCGGCGGGGGGGGCGCCGCGCCGAGCCGCTGAGCTCCGGGGACGGGCGGCGGGGGGGGCGCCGCGCCGAGCCGCTCCGCTCCGGGGACGGGCGGTGGGGGGGGCGCCGGGTCGGTGCCGGTGGGGGGGCGCCGGCCGGAGCCGGTGGCGGGGGCTGCCCGGAGCCGCGCTGGGGGCTCGGCGGGGCGTCCACGTGCGGCGGTGGCGTGGGGAACGGTGTCCCCGCAGGGTCCAAAAGCAGGGAGGGCTGCGTCTCGCGGCATTTTGGAGCCCGGGGCTTTTGGTCGGCCACGTTGGTTCCCCGGGCCATGCCGGGAGGTGTAGTTTCTATGGTCGTGGCTGCCGGGCAAACCGCTTCTCTTTTGCCTCCTTCTTTCCAGTGTCACCTTCTGCGTCCCGTGCAGAAAATCCTGCGTGCTTGATTCCGCTCGCTGCTCAGGTAATGGCGCGTCTGGGGCTGCGGGAGCGGGGAGAAACACTTGCCGGTTCAAGGACGCCACGGGTGCGCCACATCAAAGCCAGAGGAAAGGCAAATCTGCTGCCCGTGCAGAAAAGCCGAGGACAAACTGCAGGTAAGAGAGCGCACCTCGTTCCTGCAGTGCTCCCTTGGGAGTTACGGATGTTTGCCTTCCAGGCAAAAGAACAGACTTTGCTCTAGGAGAAATGAAGAGCTGCCTGTTCCCTTCTTTAGGCTCCGGTGTTTCACTTCTGGTTGGTCGTGCTAATTGGATGGGCGAGCTGGAAATAGCCTTTTGTTTTGATACGCAGAAGTAAATTGTTAGTAATACGCGGTGTCAGTAGAGTTCATTTTTGAGCACCTAGGTGCCAGTGGAAACGTAAGGAATGAAGCTCGATGGGAACTGATACTTAAATTTAGTTTTCCGTGATTTTTCTTTGCCGTTCGGGCGTGGATGGCACGGTGTCCTGTGGCTCGGTCCACGTTCTGTTCCGTGGAGCCTTCGGTCTAGGACTTTGAAGTAAGGAAGTTTGTCCTTCCAGAAAAGGGCTAGTCGCTCCTAGGATTGAGGTGTGGACTTGCAGAGTCTCTTAGGCACGTGCTCGGAATTGGAGGCGAATTTCACTTGATGTTGCTGCTGTTTGTCTTCACTTTCCTTCCTTTCCCCACGGCTCCATCAGGAGCGGGAGCTCTGAATCATCATTTTGTTTTCAGTCTCAAACACGTTTTTTTACCCAAGGAGGTGCTACGTTTAGAAGTTAATGAGTTTTGTCACAAACGCGTCGGTCGATGCGATTGCGTTGCGATTGTTAAAACCCGCAAAATAACACCAGTCTTACGGATCTGGCCTATTTCTTCCGAACACGGATTCGTCACGTGCAAATCGGGATACGGGTCGTCTGCGCTTCGTGCTGAGACAGGGATGAGCTCCCAAAGGCAAAAAATACAAGGTCGTGGGGGTTGGTTTTGTTTGTATTTGGGGGCGGGGGGGGGTGGATTTAAAAGAAAAAAAAGAGCGCAGTGTTGACTGGTGGCAGCCTGCAGAGCTCTTTTGCTGCCCGACCTCTCCTTTTCCTCTCTTGAACTCCTCTTTCGTGGCTGTAATTGTCGTTTGGAGAAGTTCAGAAGAGCGGTTCAGTGACTTGCCTGGGTCCGCGTGCCAGTAATACCGGGAAGGGAAGCGCTTGAACCGGTAGCAAATCAAGTTGGCTACAAGCAGAGGTTCTGAAGGAAGAACAACGATAACGGGAAGCAAATAGCAAGTTCCCAAAAAATGGGCGCGTGTCAAACGCATCCGAGTTTTACGGCCAAATGTTGTTTGGCAACATGTTCCAAACGGCTATTTTTTCCTTCCCTCGGTTGTAGTCTTTGCAAAACTTCACAAAACCAGGAAGCTTGGGACTCCTACCCAGCTTTATGCTACGGGTTTTTTTTTTTCCTCTCTCAGCAGAGTGTCAGCTGCCGCCGTTTCACCGTGGTCGCCCTTTCTTCTGCCGTGAAAGTGCAAGACGGACGGAAAGGCTCCATAGCGGTCTGCGAGTACAAGGTACGTCCGCGATGCGTGTCCGCGTTTTTCCTAAGGCGCTTGTAGTACGGACTTCAAAGTTAACGTCAAGAATGTGCCGGCTCTCCTTCCTTCTGTAGTTTTTCTAGGAACTGTTTTAAGGCAGATACTAAAAGTCAAAGAAGGTCTGCGCTGGAGCGTGTTAACGCCTGTGCAAAGTCGGCTTCCCTCCGTTTATTTTGCCTTCCCGAAAGCGCAATCTTGTGTTTCTGTGCGCTTACTAGGAAAGGATATCGGGAAAACAATTTTATCCGAAAAGAGGAAAGGCAATGTTTGCAAGAGTTCAGAAGAAACAGGCTTTGTTTTTGTCATAAAAGCTGTGTGCTTTTTCAGTCAATAAGTTTTTAAAAAGGAGGATTTCAAAATACAAACCTGTATCTGCTGTATTATATAAATTATTAAAAAATAATTTTCTGTCTTTTTCCCTTTTTTCCGTCTCCGTTTTAGTTCACCCATGCGGGTTTTTAAATCACTTCCCGATGTTCTTAATCGCCGCTTCCTTTAAACACTTTCCTGACTCCTTTTCTCCTCTTTGCTGCTGCCTTTATTCCCCTGTATTTCTGTTTTAATTCTTTCTTGTCTTTCCTTAGGGCCCTCGTTTTTTGAATCTTCCTTCTCCGTCCCTCTAGTTCGCTGTCCTGTTTTTTAATTTTCCCATTTATTTCCCTAATCCCTGTGGCTTTTTCCATGTTCTAGGTTGACTTTTCCCCTGGGGGTTTAGCTGGGTTTAATTGTTTCTTCTCTTCCCTTAGTGTTCCCTCAGTGCCCTCGCTTTCTAAATTTTCCTTCCCCGATGGAGCTCCCTGTCGCTATTTATTAAGTTTTTTCCTTATTTCTTCCGTCGCCCTTGCTGTTCAAACGTCCTGCTTTCGGCTGGCAGAGAGTTAAGGTTCTTCCTAGTAGCTGGCACAGTGCTGCCGTTTGGATTTCGGATGAGCATCGTGTTGGTAACGCGCTGACGTTTTGTTTGTCGCTAAGTAGCGCTGACACCACTCAAGGACCTTTCAGCTTCCCGTGCTCTGCCCGGTGCGCAAGAAGCTGGGAGGCGCCACAGGCAGCTCAGCTGCCCCAGACCGGCCGCAGCGCTATTCCCTACCGTGGGACGTCACGCTCGGTCTGGAAACTGGGGGGGCGTTGGCCAGGAGTCAGCGATGGCAGCTCGGGGACGTGCTTGGCATCGGTCGGCGAGTGGTGAGCCCCTGTCTAGTGAAGCGCTTGCTTTGTATACTCTTATTGGTTTATTACTGCTACTACTGCTACTACTAGTGTTACTACTATTCTGTTGTCTTTTCCTTCAATTGTTAAACTGTTCTTACCTTAACCCCCGAGTTTTCTGACTTCGACCCTTGCAATTTTCTCCCGCGTAGCGGCTGTGTGGTGCTTGGCTGCTGGCTGGGGTTAAACCACGACAAAAGCTTCTGTCGACTTGTATTCCGTCTGCCGTTTCCATTTTTTAATTCTTCCTTGTCTCTATTAGTACCTTTGCTTTGTCCGTTTTCTTCCTACGTCTCTCTTTTAGTTCACTGTCCCTGTTTTTCATTTTTTTCTCTTTGTTGCCCTAATTCCCGTCACTCTTGAATTTTTTTTTGCTTTTATCCCGTTCCCTGTCTTTAGTTTGCAGTTAGTTCTTCTCTTTCCTTAGGGTCCTCCCTTTTAACAGCCTCGGAGGGGGCGTAGCTTCCCGCTGAGGAGCGGTTGGAGGAGGCGAGGTGGTTGTCAGCCGGGTCATCATTTAATAGTAAAGTATGAAATGGCACGTTGATTAATCATTTACCTTTTGGTTTTGTGGGAGCTGTGCTGGCTGCCTTTAGAATCAGCTGAGAATTTGAGGTGAGCTGGGTTGTAGAGGGGAGGCACCCGGGGCTGGCTATTTCACCCGAGCGCCACGGGAACTTTGTGTCTCCTGGCATCCTAGGCGCACCGAGTGACAGTCGCAGCATCTTTCTTTAGAATAGGCGTGGAGCAGGTGAGCGGAGCGGTACGGTGCTTTTGAGGAGGAGGGTGTCGCAGAAGCGGTTGGCAGTAACCAGACCGATGCTGAATACCAGCGCTGTGTTTTAGTTTGTTAGTGGGTTGTGGGTTTGTGGGTTGGGAGTTTGGTGTTGGTTTTTTTGTTTGTTTTGGGTTTTTTTGTTGTTTTTTTTGTTGTGTGGTTTCTGTGGTTTCTGTGGTTTCTGTGGTTTCTGTGGTTTCTGTGGTTTCTGTGGTTTCTGTGGTTTCTGTGGTTTCTGTGGTTTCTGTGGTTTCTGTGGTTTCTGTGGTTTCTGTGGTTTCTGTGGTTTCTGTGGTTTCTGTGGTTTGTGTGGTTTGTGTGGTTTGTGTGGTTTGTGTGGTTTGTGTGGTTTGTGTGGTTTCTGTGGTTTCTGTGGTTTCTGTGGTTTCTGTGGTTTGTGTGGTTTCTGTGGTTTGTGTGGTTTCTGTGGTTTGTGTGGTTTCTGTGGTTTGTGTGGTTTGTGTGGTTTGTGTGGTTTGTGTGGTTTGTGTGGTTTGTGTGGTTTCTGTGGTTTCTGTGGTTTCTGTGGTTTCTGTGGTTTGTGTGGTTTCTGTGGTTTGTGTGGTTTGTGTGGTTTGTGTGGTTTGTGTGGTTTGTGTGGTTTGTGTGGTTTGTGTGGTTTGTGTGGTTTGTGTGGTTTGTGTGGTTTGTGTGGTTTGTGTGGTTTGTGTGGTTTCTGTGGTTTCTGTGGTTTCTGTGGTTTCTGTGGTTTGTGTGGTTTGTGTGGTTTGTGTGGTTTCTGTGGTTTCTGTGGTTTCTGTGGTTTCTGTGGTTTCTGTGGTTTCTGTGGTTTTTTGTTTTGGTTTGGTTTTTTTTGTTTTTTTTGTTGTGTGGTTTTTGTGTTTTTTTTGTTTTGTTTTAGATGACGAAGAGGAACTGGGTGAGTGCAGGAATGTTCTAGTTAGGTGTGTGGTGGTTTTCTTTTTTTTTTGAGGGTGGATTCAGATCCCTGGCCCTCTGAAAGCTCAGTTGCGGGATCAGGGCTGAGGAGGTAACAAGGATAGGAATTGCAGGGAGGGGTTATAAAGTTGGTGTCGGGGAGAGGCCTGTCCAGGAGCAGTCTCCTTTGGGAAGGGCAAAGGAGCGGGTTACTGTTGTTAGCGCGCTGCTGACGTTTGCTGAGCAGGGCAGTTCCATCCTGTGTCTGTGCGTTTTGCTTTTGCGTAGTCTGTCTGTCTTCTGTGTCTCGTACCATGGCTTTCTCAGGTCTCGATGTTTCCGTAGCTCTTTGTGATCATCGGGCCCCTCGGGAGGCTTACCTCGAGGGCGTCTCGAACGCATCGCCTCATCGGCATAGCGTTTCTTGAGCCCTGCTTATCTTGCCGTCGTAGCTTAAAGCACGGACGTGTCCGGGAAGCGTCGCGTTCCAGATGTTTCCGAGGGATCGTCTGTTGCGGTGGCCGGCCGGGCGGTCTCCGCAGGTCTGCTTTTGAGAGTTACGTTTCTACGGTCGTCTTCAGGGGTTTCATCCCTGGTTCCTTAATGGTCTTAGGTCTTAAATCCTGGCTTGTCATGCATCCATTTATCTTTTTTAGATGGTAGTTTTATCTCCTGGGCCACGGCAGGCACCGTAGGGGTTCCGTGCCGGAGGCGTCTTCCCTACCGGAGTCGTTCCCGCTCGTGATCTTCTCGGGTCTCGAGGTCACGTCGTTTGTGGCATCTGTGTGCAGTGTCTGTCTGTGTGTCGGGGTTGGAGCCGCTCTGCCCAGGAGCGTTGCGATATTGGAGTTGGGGGTAGCATAGCCTCACGGTGATACGTCCATTTGTACAGTATCTGTAGGCAAAGATTGTACGGGCCATCTCGAGGCAAGCAGCTGTAGACAGGTGCCGCAGTTACTTCTGTTGTGTTTTGCGGGTGCCGGAGGCTGGACCGGCGCACGTAGCGAAGCGTCTTCTTCGCCTTGCCGTAGCGGAAGGTGAAACTTGGGAATCGTACGGAGCCCAAGGTTGTTTAGAGGTGCGCGGCGAGGCAGTTGCAGGGATAGCTCTGGAACCGGGGGGCTGTGCTGCAGTGGCAGCTGGGTGGTGTAAGTGTAGTGGTTTGAGTGAGCGGTGGTTGAAGGATTGTTCGGTTCCTGAATGTGCCTAACCTTGTACGTGTGAAGTATTTTATTGCAGGTCGTATGTAATGTTGAGAGTAATTTATTTCATATATACTATAGAATAAAAAAACCCCAGCTGGGGCATTTCCCTCCCCCCCGCTGCGTTTTTTTTCCCCCGGTCCCGGCTGCTCTGCGAGGCGATGATCATCGCCAAGGTTTGGGCGGAGGTCAGGCTCGGGCCGGGGTTTTCTCAGGCAGGGCGATTTTTTTTTTTTTTTTTTTTTTTTGAGGCCCTCGGGAACACCGTTCCCAGGGAGCGCCGCAGAGGCAGGGCGACGGTCCGTTGTGGCGTGCTGGTGGTGGAATGGATCGGCCGAGACCGAGGCGTGGTTTGGGTGGTAGCTGAATGAGCGGTGCGTTTGGAATGTATCTAACCTTTTATGATGGTGTGGGGGTGCTTTGTTTCTTTGCAGGTTCCAGGTGGAATTGAAATTTTTCCTTTGCAGACATGTAGAAATGAAAACAAAATGACAATTATGACAATTATCCCTGGGAGTCATAATTAATTTAAATTAAAAAAAAAATTACTCCCAGGGTAGGAGCTGGTTGCTACTGCTGCACCAGCCTTACCATTTTTTAATTTTTTTTTAGTTCATTTTTTTTATAGTGTTTGTTATTTGGTTTTTTTTTCCTTTGTACTATATAAATATGTATACAAATATATACATACACCCTCCCAGGTGGGAGGAAGCAATGATTAAACTAGTAACACCACATCTTCCTATAACAATTCATTCCTCCCACATGGAAGGGCAATTACCATCTTGTTATGAAACTGAATCAACTAATTATTCAAAGCAGTTACATTTCTCTGGCACCCCCTACAAAACAAAAGAAACAATAAACAACGAGAAATGCAAACACAATCATTCAAACAAAATTGTACACAGCACACAAAAGTGTAAAAAGCAAAACCCAGCGCGGCAAAAACCGAACTCGTCCAAAGCACCAAACTAGCCGACACAGTCCTCCCGGATGACAGAGAAGGTCCTCCAGAGCATAGAGATGAGCCAGAAAGTCCTCCCCGATGAGAAAGACTGTCCTTCAGACCATAGAGCTGCAAGGAGAAGTCCTCCCGGAGTATAGAGCGGCTCCGCAGACCATCGAGATGACAGCGAAAGTCGACCCAGACGATAGAGAAGGTCGTCCAGAGCATAGAGATGAAACCAGAGGTCCCCTGGATGATCCAGAAGGTCGCCGAGCGCCTCGAGATTAAACTGGCGGTCCCAACCGGCGCATGCGCGGTGCGTCGGGGGCGGGCATGGGGCGGTGGGCGGAGGTTCCCCGCGCGGAGCGGAGCGGCGCGGTCGTTGGGCTGCGGCTGCAGGCAGCGAGGAGGTGAGCGGGGAAAGCCCCGAGGAGGACGGCGGTGCCTGCGGGGGAGCGGCCGGGCCGGCGGGAGGCACGGAGCGGGGAAGGTGCGGTGCCGTGTGGGAGCCGGCGGGCGGAGCTTCCTGGAGCCGGTCGGGGCCGGGGGCGCCGCGCCGCTCCGCTCGGGGGCCGGGCGGCGGGGGGGGCGCCGAGCCGCGCCGCGCCGCTCCGGGGCCTGGCGGCGGGGGGGGGGCCGCGCCGCTCCGGGGCCTGGCGGCGGGGGGGAGCCGTGCCGCTCCGGGACCGGGCGGCGGGGAGGCGCCGCGCCGAGCCGCTCCGGGGCCGGGCGCCGAGCCGCGCCGCTCCGGGGCCGGGCGGCGGGGAGGCGCCGAGCCGCTCCGGGGCCGGACGCCAAGCCGCGCCGCTCCGGGGCCGGGCGGCGGGGAGGCGCCGCGCCGAGCCGCGCCGCTCCGGGGCCGGGCGGCGGGGGGGGGGGCCGCGCCGCTCCGGGGCCGGGCGCCGAGCCGCGCCGCTCCGGGGCCGGGCGGCGGGGAGGCGCCGCGCCGAGCCGCGCCGCTCCGGGGCCGGGCGGCGGGGAGGCGCCGAGCCGCTCCGGGGCCGGGCGCCGAGCCGCTCCGCTCCGGGGCCGGGCGGCGGGGAGGCGCCGCGCCGAGCCGCTCCGGGGCCGGGCGCCGAGCCGCGCCGCTCCGGGGCCGGGTGGCGGGGAGGCGCCGAGCCGCTCCGGGGCCGGACGCCGAGCCGCGCCGCTCCGGGGCCGGGCGGCGGGGAGGCGCCGAGCCGCGCCGCGCCGCTCCGGGGCCGGGCGGCGGGGAGGCGCTGCGCCGCGCCGCTCCGGGGCCGGGCGGCGGGGGGCACCGCGCCGCTTCGGGGCCGGGCGGCGGGGGTCGGCGGGTCGGTGCCGGTGGGGGGGCGCCGGCCGGAGCCGGTGGCGGGGGCTGCCCGGAGCCGTGCTGGGGGCTCGGCGGGGCTTCCACGTGCGGCGATGGCGTGGGGAACGGTGTCCCCGCAGGGTCAAAAGCAGGGAGGGCTGCGTCTCGCGGCATCTTGGAGCCCGGGGCTTTTGGTCGGCCACGTTGGTTCCCCGGGCCGTGCCGGCAGGTGTAGTTTCTATGGTCGTGGCTGCCGGGCAAACCGCTTCTCTTTTTGCCTCCTCCTTTCCAGTGTCACCTTCTGCGTCCCGTGCAGAAAATGCTGCGTGCTTGATTCCGCTCGCTGCTCAGGTAATGGCGCGTCTGGGGCTGCGGGAGCGGGGAGAAACACTTGCCGGTTCAAGGACGCCACAGGTGCGCCACATCAAAGCCAGAGGAAAGGCAAATCTGCTGCCCGTGCAGAAAAGCCGAGGACAAACTGCAGGTAAGAGAGCGCACCTCGTTCCTGCAGTGCTCCCTTGGGAGTTACGGATGTTTGCCTTCCAGGCAAAAGAACAGACTTTGCCTTAGGAGAAATGAAGAGCTGCCTGTTCCCTTCTTTAGGCTCCGGTGTTTCACTTCTGGTTGGTCGTGCTAATTGGATGGGCGAGCTGGAAATAGCCTTTTGTTTTGATACGCAGAAGTAAATTGTTAGTAATACGCGGTGTCAGTAGAGTTCATTTTTGAGCACCCAGGTGCCAGTGGAAACGTAAGGAATGAAGCTCGATGGGAACTGATACTTAAATTTAGTTTTCCGTGATTTTTCTTTGCCGTACGGGCGTGGATGGCACGGTGTCCTGTGGCTCGGTCCACGTTCTGTTCCGTGGAGCCTTCGGTCTAGGACTTTGAAGTAAGGAAGTTTGTCCTTCCAGAAAAGGGCTAGTCGCTCCTAGGATTGAGGTGTGGACTTGCAGAGTCTCTTAGGCACGTGCTCGGAATTGGAGGCGAATTTCACTTGATGTTGCTGCTGTTTGTCTTCACTTTCCTTCCTTCCCCCACGGCTCCATCAGGAGCGGGAGCTCTGAATCATCATTTTGTTTTCAGTCTCAAACACGTTTTTTTACCCAAGGAGGTGCTACGTTTAGAAGTTAATGAGTTTTGTCACAAACGCGTCGGTCGATGCGATTGCGTTGCGATTGTTAAAACCCGCAAAATAACACCAGTCTTACGGATCTGGCCTATTTCTTCCGAACACGGATTCGTCACGTGCAAATCGGGATACGGGTCGTCTGCGCTTCGTGCTGAGACAGGGATGAGCTCCCAAAGGCAAAAAATACAAGGTCGTGGGGGTTGGTTTTGTTTGTATTTGGGGGCGGGGGGGGGGTGGATTTAAAAGAAAAAAAAGAGCGCAGTGTTGACTGGTGGCAGCCTGCAGGGCTCTTTTGCTGCCCGACCTCTCCTTTTCCTCTCTTGAACTCCTCTTTCGTGGCTGTAATTGTCGTTTGGAGAAGTTCAGAAGAGCGGTTCAGTGACTTGCCTGGGTCCGTGTGCCAGTAATACCGGGAAGGGAAGCGCTTGAACCGGTAGCAAATCAAGTTGGCTACAAGCAGAGGTTCTGAAGGAAGAACAACGATAACGGGAAGCAAATAGCAAGTTCCCAAAAAATGGGCGCGTGTCAAACGCATCCGAGTTTTACGGCCAAATGTTGTTTGGCAACATGTTCCAAACGGCTATTTTTTCCTTCCCTCGGTTGTAGTCTTTGCAAAACTTCACAAAACCAGGAAGCTTGGGACTCCTACCCAGCTTTATGCTACGGGTTTTTTTTTTTTCCTCTCTCAGCAGAGTGTCAGCTGCCGCCGTTTCACCGTGGTCGCCCTTTCTTCTGCCGTGAAAGTGCAAGACGGACGGAAAGGCTCCATAGCGGTCTGCGAGTACAAGGTACGTCCGCGATGCGTGTCCGCGTTTTTCCTAAGGCGCTTGTAGTACGGACTTCAAAGTTAACGTCAAGAATGTGCCGGCTCTCCTTCCTTCTGTAGTTTTTCTAGGAACTGTTTTAAGGCAGATACTAAAAGTCAAAGAAGGTCTGCGCTGGAGCGTGTTAACGCCTGTGCAAAGTCGGCTTCCCTCCGTTTATTTTGCCTTCCCGAAAGCGCAATCTTGTGTTTCTGTGCGCTTACTAGGAAAGGATATCGGGAAAACAATTTTATCCTAAAAGAGGAAAGACAATGTTTGTGAGAGTTCAGGCGTTCGGAAGAAACAGGCTTTGTTTTTGTCATAAAAGCTGTGTGCTTTTTCAGTCAATAAGTTTTTAAAATATCTTACAGTAGGTCTTGAAAAGCTTACTGCGATACTAGCGTCCGTACTAAAAGCGATCAAGGTCCAAGGAGAGACGTGGACAAAAGAGGAGGAATCGGCGTCGCTTTCCCGAGAAGCATTGCCAGCCTTGTAAGTAGCGACAGCGAGTCCTGACGTGGTTTCGGTGAGTTACTGCTTCGGCAGCATCCTTTTTTCTTAACCTACAGCGTGTGATTTCTTACTTCAGCTGGAAAGAGATTTTCCAGAATGGAAATCTTTCTCATTCAAAGAAGTTGTGTTTTATGAGCTCCCCATCAGAGTGGGGATCTTCAGAGATGATGCGCTTGGCAGTGGAAGTCAGCAGCAGCAAGACTTTCCACTCTCTTAAAAAAAAAAAAAAAAAAAAAAGTCCGTTTGCTTCCAAAGACCCGAGCACAGCACGTCTTCCAGAAGTTGATGGCATCGCTGGTTCTCAGTTGCAACAGCCGAGATGTCATCAACACGCGTTCCTCTGCGTGCTTCGGCGCAGCCAAAAGCGTTAGCAAATCTGCCGGTCCTTTTTGGTAGCCTTACGCGTTGCAGCCCCGGGGATTGGATTCTGCCCCCAAAGTAAAACCGTATGGGGGATCTCTTCTGTCACGGATTTTTCTCTCCTAGATGTAACTTCAGGAAAAAAAAGTTAAAATTGGATCTACAAACTGCCTTGCGTTGTTTCAGCTGTAACTGCCAACTAGCTGTGGCGTACAATTGCTTAGGTGTGTTTAAGCAGTTAGGTATTTGTTCTGAACGTTGACCAGGAGAGGCAACTGAACGTTACGGGGTGTTTTCCCCCCCGCTCTTTTGACGGAGTGCTCTGAAGTACTTTCTTTCTGTCTGGCTTTCAAGGGTGCGTTTCCCTGGCAGTTCAGCAGCATCTCTCTTGGGCGGCGCGGCTGGCCAGATGTCGCTCCTAATGACGTAAGGCGCAAAAAACCCCTGGTCAAATGATAACTGCGTATCTTGGAGACAGATAATCTACTGGTATCGATTCACAGCTGTGCAAGTTAAATTAACGCCAAAGGAAAATCCAGTCCTTCTCCAGCAGAAGTATTTTTATTGGATGTTTATAAACACACGCACAGCTTTTTTAGTATGAAGCGAATTGCTGCGATTTGTCCTTTGCTTTTCCTTTTCCCCTCGAAAGCGTTACGCTTCGCTTCCAGCTTTGTCGACCGAGCCAGCAAGATGTGCAGCAGCAGCTGCGAGGGCCGTAGCTGTTGCGGCGGACCTGTAAGCGTAGATTCTGATTGCGGTACGCCCTCGTCCTGCGGCCTCGCAGGGTCGTCTCCCTGCAGCCGTGCCGTAAGGAAGGGGTGAGACGTTTTCCAACGCCGGCAAGAGCGTGTGCTTGTATGCGAAGAACATGTTCGGAATCGTACCGGTTAGTCTTAATGCTGATGGGAAGCGTTCAGGTCGCTCTAGCTTTTAAAGGATGTCTTGTATTTGGAGCTGACCTGCTTACCTCGAATCCTCCTTGAGCTCAGCTGCTCTCCTCTCCCTTGCTCTGACTGAATTCCTGTACTCGCTGCTGTGCTATTTTTTTCACATGCTGAAATATCGCTTGGGCTTTTTGTTTTTCAGGTGTCTTGTTGCAAGCGTCTCGTGGTGCTCGCTAGGTACCCCCCGGCCCAGGTTGGCCTGCCTGTCGTGAAGCGTCCCGAGGGTAAGGGGCCGGCCCCGTGCCTGGAGGCTCCCGGCTCTGTCTCCGGCGGGTGCCCCGCGGGTGCGGCAGCGAGGGCTGCGTGGTGGGGCGAGTCCCGGGCCAAGAGGGAGCGGGGAGGTTCGTTGCCCCGGGGAGCCCGTCCCAGCGCGGGAACGGAGGGGGAGCACGGCAGAGCAGAGCCTGAGCGAGAGGTGCGGCACCGTCCCCCGGCAGGCTCCCCCCGCGGCGTGGGGCAGCCGCCGGCTTGCGGGATGGGGGCCGGGGGGGGCTGCAGCCGTTTGGGGGGGCTGCCCCCATTTTATTTTTCTGGCGGAGCTCCCCTTTTCGGGGGGGGCGCCTACATATGTAAATGGCATTATTAAAGTAGCTGTTTTCCTTGTTCTGTGCCTTTTTGGGGGGGGTGATTAAAAAGTGTGGAGGGGCCTGGGGGGTGATGATGTCATTTGGGGCCCCCCAACGTCACGGGGGGCGGGGGCGTGATGATGAAACAGAGGAGCAGGTGAGTGGGGGATGAAGGTGTCACGGGGAGGTTTCCCCCCAGAGAAGGGGGGTCACAGTCCCAAAATGCCTGAAAACTCGTGTGTGTGTGTGTGTGTGTGTGTGTGATTAACCATGTGAAGAACTGGAAATACGGGTGCGAGGCATTGCAGTAGAAAAAAATCTCTCGCCTTTATATATATATATATATTGAAAAATAATATTCGTTTTTATGTGTGTGTATATATATATATGTAAAAGGATTTCAAAATACAAACCTGTACCTGCTATGTTATAGAAATTATTAAAAAATCTCAATGGAGATAGATAGGGTTTTAAAATAAAAAAGAACTTGTCTCTATGTTAAGAAATAAAGGAGTTTAAAATGCAAAAAGAGATGATGTAGGTGAAGGAATTTAAACCAGAAGTCAGTCTGGATAGGTAGAAGTACCTACGCTTACCCTGTGTCACCGAGTAAGCCTAAGTAGGTATCCCGTGTAATCGAAGTAAAGGTTCTATGGAAGTGTAAACAGATAACTAAGTCTAAAGAGGTAGGATTGTAAGTAGATACCGAAGTCTAAAGAGAGAAGTCGAAGATATCAAAGTGTCAAAATATGCAAGTCCAAGAGCAAAATATCCAATATCCAAGAGCAACACAGTTTGGGGCTCCCAGGAAAGCTGAATCCGCCTGGATTTGTGCAGCTGGAAAGCAAGCACAAACACACCGCACACGCACACGCACACACTCACACCCCCCCCGCCCCCCCGCATTTTAACGCAGAAAACCAAAAATGACCCATTGTTATGATGTGGAAAAGCGCCGGAAAACCCCAGAACTGAATATTTTGGAAAAGCAGAAACCCCCAAGTTTTGTATGACGTAAAAGAAAAAACAAAAAAGAAGAACAACAACAAACAAAAAAACCCCAAACGAAAAACCGGCGCCAATTTGGGCCAAATCTGGGGTGAACCGCGGACAGTTTGAGGGGCATTGCTGGGGATTATCTGGCGTGGATTCCTTCTCCGGAGCGGAATATCCGTTGCGGGTTATCCCAGGTGAGTTATCTGCTGTGGATTATGCCGGGTGGACCCCCTGGTGTAGGTCATCCCCACCCGTGTCCCCCCGTGCACCTTTGTACCCACACATAGCCGCCGTCCGTCCGTCCGTCCGTGTCCGTCTCCTCCCCCCTGTCCTCCTCTGCGTGTCTCTCCGCCCTCCCGAGTGCTCTCCACCCGAACGTCCCCCCACACAAGGTTTTTCCCCCCGTGCGGGTTTTTTTTTTTTTTTCCCTGGGCCGTGCCCCCCGCGTCCCCTGCCCTCCAGTCTCGCGCCCCCGCTCCCCTGCTCCACCCCTCCCCTAACCCCTTTGCTTCTGGACCCCCAGCTCCGCACGGGCCACGGGCAGCCTGGGGAGCTTCACCCCGAGCCGTTCCTTTCCCCCCTGGGCAGCAGCGGTTCTGCCGCTGCTACAGGCAGGCGCTTTCTGGACGGGCGAGGGGCTGGGACGACCGGAGGCTGCCGCACGCTCCGGTCCGAGCGAGACGCTGTTCCCGGGGGACCTGGCGCAGGGAAAGGCGAGGGACTCTCCGCGCTGCCGGTGGCTCTTCAGAAGGGAACCGCGCTCTGGTTTTAGCGGCAGAAGGTGTCGGTCGGGCAGCCGCGTAGCACTGTGCTGAGCGACGGGGCAGGCGTCTGGCTTGTTGGAGTCCAGGCGTGTTTCTCGCCTCGCAGTCTCGATGCCAAAACAAGCAGGGGGTTCAGGTTCCCAAAGCCTTTGGACGTGGGAGCAAGATGACAGCTAGGTCTCTAGCAGCACGGTATTTCAGCCGTGTTGCTTGCTGCAAATGGCTTGCAGGCCAGGAGATGTTGAGAGGGGTCTGAAACAAAGAAAGGGAGCGTGGAAGTGGTTGTTTGAAGGCGGCAAATGAGGCAGCCGAAGGAAGCGAGCGGCTCAGCTGCCTTGGTGGACCAGCCCCTCCAGCCTCCCGAGTCTGGCGCGCCGCAGGCGGTCAAAGCGCAGGCGCCGCGCTCGCTGGCGGGAGCGGCAGGGAGCGCAGAGCTGCGCTGCCGTCCAGAGCGGCGAGGGAACCGGCAGGGCTCTAGGGCCATCTGGTGCGGCCAGCCGACGGGCCTCTTTGCTTTCCCTGTTTCACGTCTAATTCCTTTGCGTGCCGCAGGGCAGGGTGGTAAGTAACATCGCGCAGGTCTTATTTAAGTGGCAAGCCCTGCGCGGGAAGCCCGGGGCGGCGCAGGATGAGCGGAGGGCACCGCGGCAGAGCCCGAGGGTCACCGGCGTATCGCTCGCTCGCAGATCGCGCGCTTGCCGGCGGTCTGCTCGCGTGCACCGCTTCCTGATAATCGTAGCTGCCCCTCTCACACAAAGCAGCTTTCAGTATCTCCTCGCGTGCCTTCAGGATGTCATCAGTGTCGCTTTTTTTTTCTTTTTTTTTAATAAAATCTCTCCAGGGTCTGTTGGCTCGCTGGTGTCACTCTCCCACCCCTGATGCCACCTGCAGATGAATCCAGCAATCCCGGGGGCTTACTCTGGGGGCAAAAAAGCCGAGCCAAGGCAAAGGTATTGACCAGGTTCCCTGCGCTGCTTCCCCCGGCTGGGTCCTGGGGTGAGGGGCGGGGAGAGAAAGGGCCAGCAGCCCTCTGCGAGCTGTCAAGCGCAGAGGACTGAAATGCTCGAGCCGCTTGGGTGCTTTTTGGGGGCGAGGCAATGGCTCTGGCTGCGTGGGCTGTGAGCGGGAGCAGGGGCAGAGAAGGGCGAGGCTTGTGGCCCCCCCCCCCCCCCCCCCCCCCCCGTAAGGCGGCGGCGGCGGCTGCGGGCGGCCCAAGGCGGGCCGGGGTGCGAGTCCTTTGTCCCCGCGGGGAGCGCTCGGGGCGCGGGGCTCGGTGTGGTGCTGCCGCCTGGCGTCCAAAAGCGGGTACTGCAGCTCGGGTGGCGCCCGGGGGCGGTGGGGCGTTTTGGCCGTGCCTCGGTGCTGCCGCCTGGCGTCCAAAAGCGGGTACTGCAGGCCGGGAGCCGCGCAGGGGCGGTGGCGTGCACGTGATCCCCGGTGCCGGTGGCCGGTACCGGGCATGCGACAGCGCGGCGCCCGCGGGGCGATGCCGCCGCAGCCGTTGCTGCCTCCCGGTAAGGAAGCGCCGCTCTCGCCGCCCGGGAGGTGCTGGCTGCTGCTGGCACGGCTGCCTCGGCCTCCGCTGCAGCCCCGCCCCGGCCCACGCCCCCGTCCTGGTGTGGAGCGGCCCCTCCCCTAGCGACGGGCCCCGCCCCTGGAGCTCCCCGGCAGGGGAAGGGCACCACCCCTAGCGACAGGCCCCGCCCCTGGAGACCACCCCGTGCGGTGTGTCAGGGCGGAGCTTAGCCGCGGGGGGCGGAGCCTTGCGGTGGTAAGGCGGAGCTTTGCCATGTGAGGGCGGAGCTTCACCGGCGCATGCGCGGTGCGTAGGGGGCGGAGCCTTGCCGCGGGGGGGCGGAGCTTTGCCCTGACGGGCGGAGCTTTGGCCGAGCATGCGCGCTGTGTCGGGGGCGGAGCTTAGCCGCGTGGGGCGGAGCCTTGCGGTGGTAAGGCGGAGCTTTGCCGCGTGAGGGCGGAGCCTCATCGGCGCATGCGCAGTGCACGGGGGGGCGGAGCTTTGCAGTGGGAGGGCGGAGCTTTGGCCGAGCATGCGTGCTGTGTCAGGGGCGGGGCTTAGCCGCGGGGGGCGGAGCCTTGCGGTGGTAAGGCGGAGCTTTGCCGCGTGGGGGCGGGGCCTCACCAGCGCATGCGCAGTGCATGGGGGGGCGGAGCTTTGCAGTGGGAGGGCGGAGCTTTGCCCTGAAGGGCGGAGCTTTGGCCGAGCATGCGTGCTGTGTCAGGGGCGGAGCTTAGCCGCGGGGGGCGGAGCTTTGCCGTGTGAGGGCGGAGCTCCACGGGCGCATGCGCGCTGTGTTGGGGCGGAGCTTTGCGGCGTGGGGCGGAGCCTTGCCGCGGGGAGGGCGGAGCTTCGCTGGCGCATGCGTGCTGTGTCGGGGGCGGAGCTTAGCCGCGGGGGGCGGAGCGTTGCGGTGGTAAGGCGGAGCTTTGCCGTGTGAGGGCGGAGCTCCACGGGCGCATGCGCGCTGTGTCAGGGCGGAGCTTTGCCGCGTGGGGCGGAGCCTTGCCGCGGAGAGGGCGGAGCTTCGCTGGCGCATGCGTGGTGTGTGCAGGGCGGAGCTTTGCTGCAGAGGGCGGGGTTTGCCGCGGGGAGGGCGGAGCTTCGCCAGCGCATGCGCGGTGCGTCGGGGGCGGGAATGGCGCGGTGGGCGGAGGTTCCCCGCGCGGAGGGGCCGGGGTGAGCCCGGGGCGGAGGGGAGCGGAGCGGTCGTTGGGCTGCGGCTGCAGGCAGCGAGGAGGTGAGCGGGGAAAGCCCCGAGGAGGGCGGCGGGAGGCACGGAGCGGGGAGGGTGCGGTGCCGTGTGGGAGCCGGGCGGGCGGAGCTTCCTGGAGCCGGTCCGGGGGGGCGCCGCGCCGCGCCGCTCCGGGGCCGGGCGGCGGGAGGGCGCCGCGCCGCGCCGAGCCGCGCCGCTCCGGGGCCGGGCGGCGGGAGGGCGCCGCGCCGCTTGTGCCGGGCGGCGGGGGGGGCGCCGCGCCGAGCCGCTCCGCTCCGGGGCCGCGCGGCGGGGGGGGCGCCGCGCCGAGCCGCTCCGCTCCGGGGCCGCGCGGCGGGGGGGCGCCGCGCCGAGCCGCTCCGCTCCGGGGGCCGCGCGGCGGGGGGGGCGCCGCGCCGAGCCGCTCCGCTCCGGGGCCGGGCGGCGGGGGGGGCGCCGCGCCGAGCCGCTGAGCTCCGGGGCCGGGCGGCGGGGGGGGCGCCGCGCCGAGCCGCTGAGCTCCGGGGCCGGGCGGCGGGGGGGGCGCCGCGCCGAGCCGCTCCGCTCCGGGGCCGGCGGCGGGGGGGGCGCCGCGCCGAGCCGCTGAGCTCCGGGGCCGGGCGGCGGGGGGGGCGCCGCGCCGAGCCGCTGAGCTCCGGGGCCGGGCGGCGGGGGGGGCGCCGCGCCGAGCCGCTGAGCTCCGGGGCCGGGCGGCGGGGGGGGCGCCGCGCCGAGCCGCTGAGCTCCGGGGCCGGGCGGCGGGGGGGGCGCCGCGCCGAGCCGCTCCGCTCCGGGGCCGGGCGGCGGGGGGGGCGCCGCGCCGAGCCGCTCCGCTCCGGGGCCGGGCGGCGGGGGGGGCGCCGCGCCGAGCCGCTCCGCTCCGGGGCCGGGCGGCGGGGGGGGCGCCGCGCCGAGCCGCTCCGCTCCGGGGCCGGGCGGCGGGGGGGGCGCCGCGCCGAGCCGCTGAGCTCCGGGGCCGGGCGGCGGGGGGGCGCCGCGCCGAGCCGCTCCGCTCCGGGGACGGGCGGTGGGGGGGCGCCGGGTCGGTGCCGGTGGGGGGGCGCCGGCCGGAGCCGGTGGCGGGGGCTGCCCGGAGCCGCGCTGGGGGCTCGGCGGGGCGTCCACGTGCGGCGGTGGCGTGGGGAACGGTGTCCCCGCAGGGTCCAAAAGCAGGGAGGGCTGCGTCTCGCGGCATTTTGGAGCCCGGGGCTTTTGGTCGGCCACGTTGGTTCCCCGGGCCATGCCGGGAGGTGTAGTTTCTATGGTCGTGGCTGCCGGGCAAACCGCTTCTCTTTTGCCTCCTTCTTTCCAGTGTCACCTTCTGCGTCCCGTGCAGAAAATCCTGCGTGCTTGATTCCGCTCGCTGCTCAGGTAATGGCGCGTCTGGGGCTGCGGGAGCGGGGAGAAACACTTGCCGGTTCAAGGACGCCACAGGTGCGCCACATCAAAGCCAGAGGAAAGGCAAATCTGCTGCCCGTGCAGAAAAGCCGAGGACAAACTGCAGGTAAGAGAGCGCACCTCGTTCCTGCAGTGCTCCCTTGGGAGTTACGGATGTTTGCCTTCCAGGCAAAAGAACAGACTTTGCCTTAGGAGAAATGAAGAGCTGCCTGTTCCCTTCTTTAGGCTCCGGTGTTTCACTTCTGGTTGGTCGTGCTAATTGGATGGGCGAGCTGGAAATAGCCTTTTGTTTTGATACGCAGAAGTAAATTGTTAGTAATACGCGGTGTCAGTAGAGTTCATTTTTGAGCACCTAGGTGCCAGTGGAAACGTAAGGAATGAAGCTCGATGGGAACTGATACTTAAATTTAGTTTTCCGTGATTTTTCTTTGCCGTTCGGGCGTGGATGGCACGGTGTCCTGTGGCTCGGTCCACGTTCTGTTCCGTGGAGCCTTCGGTCTAGGACTTTGAAGTAAGGAAGTTTGTCCTTCCAGAAAAGGGCTAGTCGCTCCTAGGATTGAGGTGTGGACTTGCAGAGTCTCTTAGGCACGTGCTCGGAATTGGAGGCGAATTTCACTTGATGTTGCTGCTGTTTGTCTTCACTTTCCTTCCTTTCCCCACGGCTCCATCAGGAGCGGGAGCTCTGAATCATCATTTTGTTTTCAGTCTCAAACACGTTTTTTTACCCAAGGAGGTGCTACGTTTAGAAGTTAATGAGTTTTGTCACAAACGCGTCGGTCGATGCGATTGCGTTGCGATTGTTAAAACCCGCAAAATAACACCAGTCTTACGGATCTGGCCTATTTCTTCCGAACACGGATTCGTCACGTGCAAATCGGGATACGGGTCGTCTGCGCTTCGTGCTGAGACAGGGATGAGCTCCCAAAGGCAAAAAATACAAGGTCGTGGGGGTTGGTTTTGTTTGTATTTGGGGGCGGGGGGGGTGGATTTAAAAGAAAAAAAAGAGCGCAGTGTTGACTGGTGGCAGCCTGCAGAGCTCTTTTGCTGCCCGACCTCTCCTTTTCCTCTCTTGAACTCCTCTTTCGTGGCTGTAATTGTCGTTTGGAGAAGTTCAGAAGAGCGGTTCAGTGACTTGCCTGGGTCCGTGTGCCAGTAATACCGGGAAGGGAAGCGCTTGAACCGGTAGCAAATCAAGTTGGCTACAAGCAGAGGTTCTGAAGGAAGAACAACGATAACGGGAAGCAAATAGCAAGTTCCCAAAAAATGGGCGCGTGTCAAACGCATCCGAGTTTTACGGCCAAATGTTGTTTGGCAACATGTTCCAAACGGCTATTTTTTCCTTCCCTCGGTTGTAGTCTTTGCAAAACTTCACAAAACCAGGAAGCTTGGGACTCCTACCCAGCTTTATGCTACGGGTTTTTTTTTTTCCTCTCTCAGCAGAGTGTCAGCTGCCGCCGTTTCACCATGGTCGCCCTTTCTTCTGCCGTGAAAGTGCAAGACGGACGGAAAGGCTCCATAGCGGTCTGCGAGTACAAGGTACGTCCGCGATGCGTGTCCGCGTTTTTCCTAAGGCGCTTGTAGTACGGACTTCAACGTTAACGTCAAGAATGTGCCGGCTCTCCTTCCTTCTGTAGTTTTTCTAGGAACTGTTTTAAGGCAGATACTAAAAGTCAAAGAAGGTCTGCGCTGGAGCGTGTTAACGCCTGTGCAAAGTCGGCTTCCCTCCGTTTATTTTGCCTTCCCGAAAGCGCAATCTTGTGTTTCTGTGCGCTTACTAGGAAAGGATATCGGGAAAACAATTTTATCCGAAAAGAGGAAAGGCAATGTTTGCAAGAGTTCAGAAGAAACAGGCTTTGTTTTTGTCATAAAAGCTGTGTGCTTTTTCAGTCAATAAGTTTTTAAAAAGGAGGATTTCAAAATACAAACCTGTATCTGCTGTATTATATAAATTATTAAAAAATAATTTTCTGTCTTTTTCCCTTTTTTCCGTCTCCGTTTTAGTTCACCCATGCGGGTTTTTAAATCACTTCCCGATGTTCTTAATCGCCGCTTCCTTTAAACACTTTCCTGACTCCTTTTCTCCTCTTTGCTGCTGCCTTTATTCCCCTGTATTTCTGTTTTAATTCTTTCTTGTCTTTCCTTAGGGCCCTCGTTTTTTGAATCTTCCTTCTCCGTCCCTCTAGTTCGCTGTCCTGTTTTTTAATTTTCCCATTTATTTCCCTAATCCCTGTGGCTTTTTCCATGTTCTAGGTTGACTTTTCCCCTGGGGGTTTAGCTGGGTTTAATTGTTTCTTCTCTTCCCTTAGTGTTCCCTCAGTGCCCTCGCTTTCTAAATTTTCCTTCCCCGATGGAGCTCCCTGTCGCTATTTATTAAGTTTTTTCCTTATTTCTTCCGTCGCCCTTGCTGTTCAAACGTCCTGCTTTCGGCTGGCAGAGAGTTAAGGTTCTTCCTAGTAGCTGGCACAGTGCTGCCGTTTGGATTTCGGATGAGCATCGTGTTGGTAACGCGCTGACGTTTTGTTTGTCGCTAAGTAGCGCTGACACCACTCAAGGACCTTTCAGCTTCCCGTGCTCTGCCCGGTGCGCAAGAAGCTGGGAGGCGCCACAGGCAGCTCAGCTGCCCCAGACCGGCCGCAGCGCTATTCCCTACCGTGGGACGTCACGCTCGGTCTGGAAACTGGGGGGGCGTTGGCCAGGAGTCAGCGATGGCAGCTCGGGGACGTGCTTGGCATCGGTCGGCGAGTGGTGAGCCCCTGTCTAGTGAAGCGCTTGCTTTGTATACTCTTATTGGTTTATTACTGCTACTACTGCTACTACTAGTGTTACTACTATTCTGTTGTCTTTTCCTTCAATTGTTAAACTGTTCTTACCTTAACCCCCGAGTTTTCTGACTTCGACCCTTGCAATTTTCTCCCGCGTAGCGGCTGTGTAGTGCTTGGCTGCTGGCTGGGGTTAAACCACGACAAAAGCTTCTGTCGACTTGTATTCCGTCTGCCGTTTCCATTTTTTAATTCTTCCTTGTCTCTATTAGTACCTTTGCTTTGTCCGTTTTCTTCCTACGTCTCTCTTTTAGTTCACTGTCCCTGTTTTTCATTTTTTTCTCTTTGTTGCCCTAATTCCCGTCACTCTTGAATTTTTTTTTGCTTTTATCCCGTTCCCTGTCTTTAGTTTGCAGTTAGTTCTTCTCTTTCCTTAGGGTCCTCCCTTTTAACAGCCTCAGAGGGGGCGTAGCTTCCCGCTGAGGAGCGGTTGGAGGAGGCGAGGTGGTTGTCAGCCGGGTCATCATTTAATAGTAAAGTATGAAATGGCACGTTGATTAATCATTTACCTTTTGGTTTTGTGGGAGCTGTGCTGGCTGCCTTTAGAATCAGCTGAGAATTTGAGGTGAGCTGGGTTGTAGAGGGGAGGCACCCGGGGCTGGCTATTTCACCCGAGCGCCACGGGAACTTTGTGTCTCCTGGCATCCTAGGCGCACCGAGTGACAGTCGCAGCATCTTTCTTTAGAATAGGCGTGGAGCAGGTGAGCGGAGCGGTACGGTGCTTTTGAGGAGGAGGGTGTCGCAGAAGCGGTTGGCAGTAACCAGACCGATGCTGAATACCAGCGCTGTGTTTTAGTTTGTTAGTGGGTTGTGGGTTTGTGGGTTGGGAGTTTGGTGTTGGTTTTTTTGTTTGTTTTGGGTTTTTTTGTTGTTTTTTTTTGTTGTGTGGTTTGTGTGGTTTGTGTGGTTTGTGTGGTTTGTGTGGTTTGTGTGGTTTGTGTGGTTTGTGTGGTTTGTGTGGTTTGTGTGGTTTGTGTGGTTTGTGTGGTTTGTGTGGTTTGTGTGGTTTGTGTGGTTTGTGTGGTTTGTGTGGTTTGTGTGGTTTGTGTGGTTTGTGTGGTTTGTGTGGTTTGTGTGGTTTGTGTGGTTTGTGTGGTTTGTGTGGTTTGTGTGGTTTGTGTGGTTTGTGTGGTTTGTGTGGTTTCTGTGGTTTCTGTGGTTTGTGTGGTTTGTGTGGTTTCTGTGGTTTCTGTGGTTTGTGTGGTTTCTGTGGTTTCTGTGGTTTCTGTGGTTTCTGTGGTTTTTTGTTTTGGTTTTTTTTGTTTTTTTTGTTGTGTGGTTTTTGTGTTTTTTTTGTTTTGTTTTAGATGACGAAGAGGAACTGGGTGAGTGCAGGAATGTTCTAGTTAGGTGTGTGGTGGTTTTCTTTTTTTTTTGAGGGTGGATTCAGATCCCTGGCCCTCTGAAAGCTCAGTTGCGGGATCAGGGCTGAGGAGGTAACAAGGATAGGAATTGCAGGGAGGGGTTATAAAGTTGGTGTCGGGGAGAGGCCTGTCCAGGAGCAGTCTCCTTTGGGAAGGGCAAAGGAGCGGGTTACTGTTGTTAGCGCGCTGCTGACGTTTGCTGAGCAGGGCAGTTCCATCCTGTGTCTGTGCGTTTTGCTTTTGCGTAGTCTGTCTGTCTTCTGTGTCTCGTACCATGGCTTTCTCAGGTCTCGATGTTTCCGTAGCTCTTTGTGATCATCGGGCCCCTCGGGAGGCTTACCTCGAGGGCGTCTCGAACGCATCGCCTCATCGGCATAGCGTTTCTTGAGCCCTGCTTATCTTGCCGTCGTAGCTTAAAGCACGGACGTGTCCGGGAAGCGTCGCGTTCCAGATGTTTCCGAGGGATCGTCTGTTGCGGTGGCCGGCCGGGCGGTCTCCGCAGGTCTGCTTTTGAGAGTTACGTTTCTACGGTCGTCTTCAGGGGTTTCATCCCTGGTTCCTTAATGGTCTTAGGTCTTAAATCCTGGCTTGTCATGCATCCATTTATCTTTTTTAGATGGTAGTTTTATCTCCTGGGCCACGGCAGGCACCGTAGGGGTTCCGTGCCGGAGGCGTCTTCCCTACCGGAGTCGTTCCCGCTCGTGATCTTCTCGGGTCTCGAGGTCACGTCGTTTGTGGCATCTGTGTGCAGTGTCTGTCTGTGTGTCGGGGTTGGAGCCGCTCTGCCCAGGAGCGTTGCGATATTGGAGTTGGGGGTAGCATAGCCTCACGGTGATACGTCCATTTGTACAGTATCTGTAGGCAAAGATTGTACGGGCCATCTCGAGGCAAGCAGCTGTAGACAGGTGCCGCAGTTACTTCTGTTGTGTTTTGCGGGTGCCGGAGGCTGGACCGGCGCACGTAGCGAAGCGTCTTCTTCGCCTTGCCGTAGCGGAAGGTGAAACTTGGGAATCGTACGGAGCCCAAGGTTGTTTAGAGGTGCGCGGCGAGGCAGTTGCAGGGATAGCTCTGGAACCGGGGGGCTGTGCTGCAGTGGCAGCTGGGTGGTGTAAGTGTAGTGGTTTGAGTGAGCGGTGGTTGAAGGATTGTTCGGTTCCTGAATGTGCCTAACCTTGTACGTGTGAAGTATTTTATTGCAGGTCGTATGTAATGTTGAGAGTAATTTATTTCATATATACTATAGAATAAAAAAACCCCAGCTGGGGCATTTCCCTCCCCCCCGCTGCGTTTTTTTTCCCCCGGTCCCGGCTGCTCTGCGAGGCGATGATCATCGCCAAGGTTTGGGCGGAGGTCAGGCTCGGGCCGGGGTTTTCTCAGGCAGGGCGATTTTTTTTTTTTTTTTTTTTTTTTGAGGCCCTCGGGAACACCGTTCCCAGGGAGCGCCGCAGAGGCAGGGCGACGGTCCGTTGTGGCGTGCTGGTGGTGGAATGGATCGGCCGAGACCGAGGCGTGGTTTGGGTGGTAGCTGAATGAGCGGTGCGTTTGGAATGTATCTAACCTTTTATGATGGTGTGGGGGTGCTTTGTTTCTTTGCAGGTTCCAGGTGGAATTGAAATTTTTCCTTTGCAGACATGTAGAAATGAAAACAAAATGACAATTATGACAATTATCCCTGGGAGTCATAATTAATTTAAATTAAAAAAAAAATTACTCCCAGGGTAGGAGCTGGTTGCTACTGCTGCACCAGCCTTACCATTTTTTAATTTTTTTTTAGTTCATTTTTTTTATAGTGTTTGTTATTTGGTTTTTTTTTCCTTTGTACTATATAAATATGTATACAAATATATACATACACCCTCCCAGGTGGGAGGAAGCAATGATTAAACTAGTAACACCACATCTTCCTATAACAATTCATTCCTCCCACATGGAAGGGCAATTACCATCTTGTTATGAAACTGAATCAACTAATTATTCAAAGCAGTTACATTTCTCTGGCACCCCCTACAAAACAAAAGAAACAATAAACAACGAGAAATGCAAACACAATCATTCAAACAAAATTGTACACAGCACACAAAAGTGTAAAAAGCAAAACCCAGCGCGGCAAAAACCGAACTCGTCCAAAGCACCAAACTAGCCGACACAGTCCTCCCGGATGACAGAGAAGGTCCTCCAGAGCATAGAGATGAGCCAGAAAGTCCTCCCCGATGAGAAAGACTGTCCTTCAGACCATAGAGCTGCAAGGAGAAGTCCTCCCGGAGTATAGAGCGGCTCCGCAGACCATCGAGATGACAGCGAAAGTCGACCCAGACGATAGAGAAGGTCGTCCAGAGCATAGAGATGAAACCAGAGGTCCCCTGGATGATCCAGAAGGTCGCCAAGCGCCTCGAGATTAAACTGGCGGTCCCAACCGGCGCATGCGCGGTGCGTCGGGGGCGGGCATGGGGCGGTGGGCGGAGGTTCCCCGCGCGGAGCGGAGCGGCGCGGTCGTTGGGCTGCGGCTGCAGGCAGCGAGGAGGTGAGCGGGGAAAGCCCCGAGGAGGACGGCGGTGCCTGCGGGGGAGCGGCCGGGCCGGCGGGAGGCACGGAGCGGGGAAGGTGCGGTGCCGTGTGGGAGCCGGCGGGCGGAGCTTCCTGGAGCCGGTCGGGGCCGGGGGCGCCGCGCCGCTCCGCTCGGGGGCCGGGCGGCGGGGGGGCGCCGAGCCGCGCCGCGCCGCTCCGGGGCCTGGCGGCGGGGGGGGGGCCGTGCCGCTCCGGGGCCGGGCGGCGGGGGGGAGCCGCGCCGCTCCGGGGCCGGGCGGCGGGGAGGCGCCGCGCCGCTCCGGGGCCGGGCGGCGGGGAGGCGCCGCGCCGCTCCGGGGCCGGGCGCCGAGCCGCGCCGCTCCGGGGCCGGGCGGCGGGGAGGCGCCGAGCCGCGCCGCTCCGGGGCCGGGCGGCGGGGAGGCGCCGAGCCGCGCCGCTCCGGGGCCGGGCGCCGAGCCGCGCCGCTCCGGGGCCGGGCGGCGGGGAGGCGCCGCGCCGAGCCGCTCCGGGGCCGGGCGCCGAGCCGCGCCGCTCCGGGGCCGGGCGGCGGGGAGGCGCCGAGCCGCTCCGGGGCCGGACGCCGAGCCGCGCCGCTCCGGGGCCGGGCGGCGGGGAGGCGCCGCGCCGAGCCGCGCCGCTCCGGGGCCGGGCGGCGGGGGGGGGGGCCGCGCCGCTCCGGGGCCGGGCGCCGAGCCGCGCCGCTCCGGGGCCGGGCGGCGGGGAGGCGCCGCGCCGCGCCGAGCCGCTCCGGGGCCGGGCGCCGAGCCGCGCCGCTCCGGGGCCGGGCGGCGGGGAGGCGCCGCGCCGAGCCGCTCTGGGGCCGGGCGCCGAGCCGCGCCGCTCCGGGGCCGGGCGGCGGGGAGGCGCCGCGCCGCGCCGAGCCGCTCCGGGGCCGGGCGCCGAGCCGCGCCGCTCCGGGGCCGGGCGGCGGGGAGGCGCCGAGCCGCTCCGGGGCCGGACGCCGAGCCGCGCCGCTCCGGGGCCGGGCGGCGGGGAGGCGCCGCGCCGAGCCGCGCCGCTCCGGGGCCGGGCGGCGGGGAGGCGCCGCGCCGAGCCGCGCCGCTCCGGGGCCGGGCGGCGGGGGGGGGGCCGCGCCGCTCCGGGGCCGGGCGCCGAGCCGCGCCGCTCCGGGGCCGGGCGGCGGGGAGGCGCCGAGCCGCGCCGCGCCGCTCCGGGGCCGGGCGGCGGGGAGGCGCTGCGCCGCGCCGCTCCGGGGCCGGGCGGCGGGGGTCGGCGGGTCGGCGCCGGTGGTGGGAGGCCGGCCGGAGCCGGTGGCGGGGGCTGCCCGGAGCCGTGCTGGGGGCTCGGCGGGGCTTCCACGTGCGGCGATGGCGTGGGGAACGGTGTCCCCGCAGGGTCAAAAGCAGGGAGGGCTGCGTCTCGCGGCATTTTGGAGCCCGGGGCTTTTGGTCGGCCACGTTGGTTCCCCGGGCCGTGCCGGCAGGTGTAGTTTCTATGGTCGTGGCCGCCGGGCAAACCGCTTCTCTTTTTGCCTCCTCCTTTCCAGTGTCACCTTCTGCGTCCCGTGCAGAAAATCCTGCGTGCTTGATTCCGCTCGCTGCTCAGGTAATGGCGCGTCTGGGGCTGCGGGAGCGGGGAGAAACACTTGCCGGTTCAAGGACGCCACGGGTGCGCCACATCAAAGCCAGAGGAAAGGCAAATCTGCTGCCCGTGCAGAAAAGCCGAGGACAAACTGCAGGTAAGAGAGCGCACCTCGTTCCTGCAGTGCTCCCTTGGGAGTTACGGATGTTTGCCTTCCAGGCAAAAGAACAGACTTTGCCTTAGGAGAAATGAAGAGCTGCCTGTTCCCTTCTTTAGGCTCCGGTGTTTCACTTCTGGTTGGTCGTGCTAATTGGATGGGCGAGCTGGAAATAGCCTTTTGTTTTGATACGCAGAAGTAAATTGTTAGTAATACGCGGTGTCAGTAGAGTTCATTTTTGAGCACCCAGGTGCCAGTGGAAACGTAAGGAATGAAGCTCGATGGGAACTGATACTTAAATTTAGTTTTCCGTGATTTTTCTTTGCCGTACGGGCGTGGATGGCACGGTGTCCTGTGGCTCGGTCCACGTTCTGTTCCGTGGAGCCTTCGGTCTAGGACTTTGAAGTAAGGAAGTTTGTCCTTCCAGAAAAGGGCTAGTCGCTCCTAGGATTGAGGTGTGGACTTGCAGAGTCTCTTAGGCACGTGCTCGGAATTGGAGGCGAATTTCACTTGATGTTGCTGCTGTTTGTCTTCACTTTCCTTCCTTCCCCCACGGCTCCATCAGGAGCGGGAGCTCTGAATCATCATTTTGTTTTCAGTCTCAAACACGTTTTTTTACCCAAGGAGGTGCTACGTTTAGAAGTTAATGAGTTTTGTCACAAACGCGTCGGTTGATGCGATTGCGTTGCGATTGTTAAAACCCGCAAAATAACACCAGTCTTACGGATCTGGCCTATTTCTTCCGAACACGGATTCGTCACGTGCAAATCGGGATACAGGTCGTCTGCGCTTCGTGCTGAGACAGGGATGAGCTCCCAAAGGCAAAAAATACAAGGTCGTGGGGGTTGGTTTTGTTTGTATTTGGGGGCGGAGGGGGGTGGATTTAAAAGAAAAAAAAGAGCGCAGTGTTGACTGGTGGCAGCCTGCAGGGCTCTTTTGCTGCCCGACCTCTCCTTTTCCTCTCTTGAACTCCTCTTTCGTGGCTGTAATTGTCGTTTGGAGAAGTTCAGAAGAGCGGTTCAGTGACTTGCCTGGGTCCGTGTGCCAGTAATACCGGGAAGGGAAGCGCTTGAACCGGTAGCAAATCAAGTTGGCTACAAGCAGAGGTTCTGAAGGAAGAACAACGATAACGGGAAGCAAATAGCAAGTTCCCAAAAAATGGGCGCGTGTCAAACGCATCCGAGTTTTACGGCCAAATGTTGTTTGGCAACATGTTCCAAACGGCTATTTTTTCCTTCCCTCGGTTGTAGTCTTTGCAAAACTTCACAAAACCAGGAAGCTTGGGACTCCTACCCAGCTTTATGCTACGGGTTTTTTTTTTTTCCTCTCTCAGCAGAGTGTCAGCTGCCGCCGTTTCACCGTGGTCGCCCTTTCTTCTGCCGTGAAAGTGCAAGACGGACGGAAAGGCTCCATAGCGGTCTGCGAGTACAAGGTACGTCCGCGATGCGTGTCCGCGTTTTTCCTAAGGCGCTTGTAGTACGGACTTCAAAGTTAACGTCAAGAATGTGCCGGCTCTCCTTCCTTCTGTAGTTTTTCTAGGAACTGTTTTAAGGCAGATACTAAAAGTCAAAGAAGGTCTGCGCTGGAGCGTGTTAACGCCTGTGCAAAGTCGGCTTCCCTCCGTTTATTTTGCCTTCCCGAAAGCGCAATCTTGTGTTTCTGTGCGCTTACTAGGAAAGGATATCGGGAAAACAATTTTATCCTAAAAGAGGAAAGACAATGTTTGTGAGAGTTCAGGCGTTCGGAAGAAACAGGCTTTGTTTTTGTCATAAAAGCTGTGTGCTTTTTCAGTCAATAAGTTTTTAAAATATCTTACAGTAGGTCTTGAAAAGCTTACTGCGATACTAGCGTCCGTACTAAAAGCGATCAAGGTCCAAGGAGAGACGTGGACAAAAGAGGAGGAATCGGCGTCGCTTTCCCGAGAAGCATTGCCAGCCTTGTAAGTAGCGACAGCGAGTCCTGACGTGGTTTCGGTGAGTTACTGCTTCGGCAGCATCCTTTTTTCTTAACCTACAGCGTGTGATTTCTTACTTCAGCTGGAAAGAGATTTTCCAGAATGGAAATCTTTCTCATTCAAAGAAGTTGTGTTTTATGAGCTCCCCATCAGAGTGGGGATCTTCAGAGATGATGCGCTTGGCAGTGGAAGTCAGCAGCAGCAAGACTTTCCACTCTCTTAAAAAAAAAAAAAAAAAAAAAAGTCCGTTTGCTTCCAAAGACCCGAGCACAGCACGTCTTCCAGAAGTTGATGGCATCGCTGGTTCTCAGTTGCAACAGCCGAGATGTCATCAACACGCGTTCCTCTGCGTGCTTCGGCGCAGCCAAAAGCGTTAGCAAATCTGCCGGTCCTTTTTGGTAGCCTTACGCGTTGCAGCCCCGGGGATTGGATTCTGCCCCCAAAGTAAAACCGTATGGGGGATCTCTTCTGTCACGGATTTTTCTCTCCTAGATGTAACTTCAGGAAAAAAAAGTTAAAATTGGATCTACAAACTGCCTTGCGTTGTTTCAGCTGTAACTGCCAACTAGCTGTGGCGTACAATTGCTTAGGTGTGTTTAAGCAGTTAGGTATTTGTTCTGAACGTTGACCAGGAGAGGCAACTGAACGTTACGGGGTGTTTTCCCCCCCGCTCTTTTGACGGAGTGCTCTGAAGTACTTTCTTTCTGTCTGGCTTTCAAGGGTGCGTTTCCCTGGCAGTTCAGCAGCATCTCTCTTGGGCGGCGCGGCTGGCCAGATGTCGCTCCTAATGACGTAAGGCGCAAAAAACCCCTGGTCAAATGATAACTGCGTATCTTGGAGACAGATAATCTACTGGTATCGATTCACAGCTGTGCAAGTTAAATTAACGCCAAAGGAAAATCCAGTCCTTCTCCAGCAGAAGTATTTTTATTGGATGTTTATAAACACACGCACAGCTTTTTTAGTATGAAGCGAATTGCTGCGATTTGTCCTTTGCTTTTCCTTTTCCCCTCGAAAGCGTTACGCTTCGCTTCCAGCTTTGTCGACCGAGCCAGCAAGATGTGCAGCAGCAGCTGCGAGGGCCGTAGCTGTTGCGGCGGACCTGTAAGCGTAGATTCTGATTGCGGTACGCCCTCGTCCTGCGGCCTCGCAGGGTCGTCTCCCTGCAGCCGTGCCGTAAGGAAGGGGTGAGACGTTTTCCAACGCCGGCAAGAGCGTGTGCTTGTATGCGAAGAACATGTTCGGAATCGTACCGGTTAGTCTTAATGCTGATGGGAAGCGTTCAGGTCGCTCTAGCTTTTAAAGGATGTCTTGTATTTGGAGCTGACCTGCTTACCTCGAATCCTCCTTGAGCTCAGCTGCTCTCCTCTCCCTTGCTCTGACTGAATTCCTGTACTCGCTGCTGTGCTATTTTTTTCACATGCTGAAATATCGCTTGGGCTTTTTGTTTTTCAGGTGTCTTGTTGCAAGCGTCTCGTGGTGCTCGCTAGGTACCCCCCGGCCCAGGTTGGCCTGCCTGTCGTGAAGCGTCCCGAGGGTAAGGGGCCGGCCCCGTGCCTGGAGGCTCCCGGCTCTGTCTCCGGCGGGTGCCCCGCGGGTGCGGCAGCGAGGGCTGCGTGGTGGGGCGAGTCCCGGGCCAAGAGGGAGCGGGGAGGTTCGTTGCCCCGGGGAGCCCGTCCCAGCGCGGGAACGGAGGGGGAGCACGGCAGAGCAGAGCCTGAGCGAGAGGTGCGGCACCGTCCCCCGGCAGGCTCCCCCCGCGGCGTGGGGCAGCCGCCGGCTTGCGGGATGGGGGCCGGGGGGGGCTGCAGCCGTTTGGGGGGGCTGCCCCCATTTTATTTTTCTGGCGGAGCTCCCCTTTTCGGGGGGGGCGCCTACATATGTAAATGGCATTATTAAAGTAGCTGTTTTCCTTGTTCTGTGCCTTTTTGGGGGGGGTGATTAAAAAGTGTGGAGGGGCCTGGGGGGTGATGATGTCATTTGGGGCCCCCCAACGTCACGGGGGGCGGGGGCGTGATGATGAAACAGAGGAGCAGGTGAGTGGGGGATGAAGGTGTCACGGGGAGGTTTCCCCCCAGAGAAGGGGGGTCACAGTCCCAAAATGCCTGAAAACTCGTGTGTGTGTGTGTGTGTGTGTGTGTGATTAACCATGTGAAGAACTGGAAATACGGGTGCGAGGCATTGCAGTAGAAAAAAATCTCTCGCCTTTATATATATATATATATTGAAAAATAATATTCGTTTTTATGTGTGTGTATATATATATATGTAAAAGGATTTCAAAATACAAACCTGTACCTGCTATGTTATAGAAATTATTAAAAAATCTCAATGGAGATAGATAGGGTTTTAAAATAAAAAAGAACTTGTCTCTATGTTAAGAAATAAAGGAGTTTAAAATGCAAAAAGAGATGATGTAGGTGAAGGAATTTAAACCAGAAGTCAGTCTGGATAGGTAGAAGTACCTACGCTTACCCTGTGTCACCGAGTAAGCCTAAGTAGGTATCCCGTGTAATCGAAGTAAAGGTTCTATGGAAGTGTAAACAGATAACTAAGTCTAAAGAGGTAGGATTGTAAGTAGATACCGAAGTCTAAAGAGAGAAGTCGAAGATATCAAAGTGTCAAAATATGCAAGTCCAAGAGCAAAATATCCAATATCCAAGAGCAACACAGTTTGGGGCTCCCAGGAAAGCTGAATCCGCCTGGATTTGTGCAGCTGGAAAGCAAGCACAAACACACCGCACACGCACACGCACACACTCACACCCCCCCCGCCCCCCCGCATTTTAACGCAGAAAACCAAAAATGACCCATTGTTATGATGTGGAAAAGCGCCGGAAAACCCCAGAACTGAATATTTTGGAAAAGCAGAAACCCCCAAGTTTTGTATGACGTAAAAGAAAAAACAAAAAAGAAGAACAACAACAAACAAAAAAACCCCAAACGAAAAACCGGCGCCAATTTGGGCCAAATCTGGGGTGAACCGCGGACAGTTTGAGGGGCATTGCTGGGGATTATCTGGCGTGGATTCCTTCTCCGGAGCGGAATATCCGTTGCGGGTTATCCCAGGTGAGTTATCTGCTGTGGATTATGCCGGGTGGACCCCCTGGTGTAGGTCATCCCCACCCGTGTCCCCCCGTGCACCTTTGTACCCACACATAGCCGCCGTCCGTCCGTCCGTCCGTGTCCGTCTCCTCCCCCCTGTCCTCCTCTGCGTGTCTCTCCGCCCTCCCGAGTGCTCTCCACCCGAACGTCCCCCCACACAAGGTTTTTCCCCCCGTGCGGGTTTTTTTTTTTTTTTTCCCTGGGCCGTGCCCCCCGCGTCCCCTGCCCTCCAGTCTCGCGCCCCCGCTCCCCTGCTCCACCCCTCCCCTAACCCCTTTGCTTCTGGACCCCCAGCTCCGCACGGGCCACGGGCAGCCTGGGGAGCTTCACCCCGAGCCGTTCCTTTCCCCCCTGGGCAGCAGCGGTTCTGCCGCTGCTACAGGCAGGCGCTTTCTGGACGGGCGAGGGGCTGGGACGACCGGAGGCTGCCGCACGCTCCGGTCCGAGCGAGACGCTGTTCCCGGGGGACCTGGCGCAGGGAAAGGCGAGGGACTCTCCGCGCTGCCGATGGCTCTTCAGAAGGGAACCGCGCTCTGGTTTTAGCGGCAGAAGGTGTCGGTCGGGCAGCCGCGTAGCACTGTGCTGAGCGACGGGGCAGGCGTCTGGCTTGTTGGAGTCCAGGCGTGTTTCTCGCCTCGCAGTCTCGATGCCAAAACAAGCAGGGGGTTCAGGTTCCCAAAGCCTTTGGACGTGGGAGCAAGATGACAGCTAGGTCTCTAGCAGCACGGTATTTCAGCCGTGTTGCTTGCTGCAAATGGCTTGCAGGCCAGGAGATGTTGAGAGGGGTCTGAAACAAAGAAAGGGAGCGTGGAAGTGGTTGTTTGAAGGCGGCAAATGAGGCAGCCGAAGGAAGCGAGCGGCTCAGCTGCCTTGGTGGACCAGCCCCTCCAGCCTCCCGAGTCTGGCGCGCCGCAGGCGGTCAAAGCGCAGGCGCCGCGCTCGCTGGCGGGAGCGGCAGGGAGCGCAGAGCTGCGCTGCCGTCCAGAGCGGCGAGGGAACCGGCAGGGCTCTAGGGCCATCTGGTGCGGCCAGCCGACGGGCCTCTTTGCTTTCCCTGTTTCACGTCTAATTCCTTTGCGTGCCGCAGGGCAGGGTGGTAAGTAACATCGCGCAGGTCTTATTTAAGTGGCAAGCCCTGCGCGGGAAGCCCGGGGCGGCGCAGGATGAGCGGAGGGCACCGCGGCAGAGCCCGAGGGTCACCGGCGTATCGCTCGCTCGCAGATCGCGCGCTTGCCGGCGGTCTGCTCGCGTGCACCGCTTCCTGATAATCGTAGCTGCCCCTCTCACACAAAGCAGCTTTCAGTATCTCCTCGCGTGCCTTCAGGATGTCATCAGTGTCGCTTTTTTTTTCTTTTTTTTTTAATAAAATCTCTCCAGGGTCTGTTGGCTCGCTGGTGTCACTCTCCCACCCCTGATGCCACCTGCAGATGAATCCAGCAATCCCGGGGGCTTACTCTGGGGGCAAAAAAGCCGAGCCAAGGCAAAGGTATTGACCAGGTTCCCTGCGCTGCTTCCCCCGGCTGGGTCCTGGGGTGAGGGGCGCGGAGAGAAAGGGCCAGCAGCCCTCTGCGAGCTGTCAAGCGCAGAGGACTGAAATGCTCGAGCCGCTTGGGTGCTTTTTGGGGGCGAGGCAATGGCTCTGGCTGCGTGGGCTGTGAGCGGGAGCAGGGGCAGAGAAGGGCGAGGCTTGTGGCCCCCCCCCCCCCCCCCCCCCCCGTAAGGCGGCGGCGGCGGCTGCGGGCGGCCCAAGGCGGGCCGGGGTGCGAGTCCTTTGTCCCCGCGGGGAGCGCTCGGGGCGCGGGGCTCGGTGTGGTGCTGCCGCCTGGCGTCCAAAAGCGGGTACTGCAGCTCGGGTGGCGCCCGGGGGCGGTGGGGCGTTTTGGCCGTGCCTCGGTGCTGCCGCCTGGCGTCCAAAAGCGGGTACTGCAGGCCGGGAGCCGCGCAGGGGCGGTGGCGTGCACGTGATCCCCGGTGCCGGTGGCCGGTACCGGGCATGCGACAGCGCGGCGCCCGCGGGGCGATGCCGCCGCAGCCGTTGCTGCCTCCCGGTAAGGAAGCGCCGCTCTCGCCGCCCGGGAGGTGCTGGCTGCTGCTGGCACGGCTGCCTCGGCCTCCGCTGCAGCCCCGCCCCGGCCCACGCCCCCGTCCTGGTGTGGAGCGGCCCCTCCCCTAGCGACGGGCCCCGCCCCTGGAGCTCCCCGGCAGGGGAAGGGCACCACCCCTAGCGACAGGCCCCGCCCCTGGAGACCACCCCGTGCGGTGTGTCAGGGCGGAGCTTAGCCGCGGGGGGCGGAGCCTTGCGGTGGTAAGGCGGAGCTTTGCCATGTGAGGGCGGAGCTTCACCGGCGCATGCGCGGTGCGTAGGGGGCGGAGCCTTGCCGCGGGGGGGGCGGAGCTTTGCCCTGAAGGGCGGAGCTTTGGCCGAGCATGTGCGCTGTGTCGGGGGCGGAGCTTAGCCGCGTGGGGCGGAGCCTTGCGGTGGTAAGGCGGAGCTTTGCCGCGTGAGGGCGGAGCCTCATCGGCGCATGCGCAGTGCACGGGGGGGCGGAGCTTTGCAGTGGGAGGGCGGAGCTTTGCCCTGAAGGGCGGAGCTTTGGCCGAGCATGCGCGCTGTGTCAGGGGCGGGGCTTAGCCGCGGGGGGCGGAGCCTTGCGGTGGTAAGGCGGAGCTTTGCCGCGTGGGGGCGGGGCCTCACCAGCGCATGCGCAGTGCATGGGGGGCGGAGCTTTGCAGTGGGAGGGCGGAGCTTTGCCCTGAAGGGCGGAGCTTTGGCCGAGCATGCGTGCTGTGTCAGGGGCGGAGCTTAGCCGCGGGGGGCGGAGCTTTGCCGTGTGAGGGCGGAGCTCCACGGGCGCATGCGCGCTGTGTTGGGGCGGAGCTTTGCGGCGTGGGGCGGAGCCTTGCCGCGGGGAGGGCGGAGCTTCGCTGGCGCATGCGTGCTGTGTCGGGGGCGGAGCTTAGCCGCGGGGGGCGGAGCGTTGCGGTGGTAAGGCGGAGCTTTGCCGTGTGAGGGCGGAGCTCCACGGGCGCATGCGCGCTGTGTCAGGGCGGAGCTTTGCCGCGTGGGGCGGAACCTTGCCGCGGAGAGGGCGGAGCTTCGCTGGCGCATGCGTGGTGTGTGCATGGCGGAGCTTTGCTGCAGAGGGCGGGGTTTGCCGCGGGGAGGGCGGAGCTTCGCCAGCGCATGCGCGGTGCGTCGGGGGCGGGAATGGCGCGGTGGGCGGAGGTTCCCCGCGCGGAGGGGCCGGGGTGAGCCCGGGGCGGAGGGGAGCGGAGCGGTCGTTGGGCTGCGGCTGCAGGCAGCGAGGAGGTGAGCGGGGAAAGCCCCGAGGAGGGCGGCGGGAGGCACGGAGCGGGGAGGGTGCGGTGCCGTGTGGGAGCCGGGCGGGCGGAGCTTCCTGGAGCCGGTCCGGGGGGGCGCCGCGCCGCGCCGCTCCGGGGCCGGGCGGCGGGGGGGGCGCCGCGCCGCGCCGAGCCGCGCCGCTCCGGGGCCGGGCGGCGGGAGGGCGCCGCGCCGCTTGTGCCGGGCGGCGGGGGGGGCGCCGCGCCGAGCCGCTCCGCTCCGGGGCCGCGCGGCGGGGGGGCGCCGCGCCGAGCCGCTCCGCTCCGGGGCCGCGCGGCGGGGGGGGCGCCGCGCCGAGCCGCTCCGCTCCGGGGCCGCGCGGCGGGGGGGGCGCCGCGCCGAGCCGCTCCGCTCCGGGGCCGGGCGGCGGGGGGGGCGCCGCGCCGAGCCGCTGAGCTCCGGGGCCGGGCGGCGGGGGGGGCGCCGCGCCGAGCCGCTGAGCTCCGGGGCCGGGCGGCGGGGGGGGCGCCGCGCCGAGCCGCTGAGCTCCGGGGCCGGGCGGCGGGGGGGGCGCCGCGCCGAGCCGCTGAGCTCCGGGGCCGGGCGGCGGGGGGGCGCCGCGCCGAGCCGCTGAGCTCCGGGGCCGGGCGGCGGGGGGGGCGCCGCGCCGAGCCGCTGAGCTCCGGGGACGGGCGGCGGGGGGGGCGCCGCGCCGAGCCGCTCCGCTCCGGGGACGGGCGGTGGGGGGGGCGCCGGGTCGGTGCCGGTGGGGGGGCGCCGGCCGGAGCCGGTGGCGGGGGCTGCCCGGAGCCGCGCTGGGGGCTCGGCGGGGCGTCCACGTGCGGCGGTGGCGTGGGGAACGGTGTCCCCGCAGGGTCCAAAAGCAGGGAGGGCTGCGTCTCGCGGCATTTTGGAGCCCGGGGCTTTTGGTCGGCCACGTTGGTTCCCCGGGCCATGCCGGGAGGTGTAGTTTCTATGGTCGTGGCTGCCGGGCAAACCGCTTCTCTTTTGCCTCCTTCTTTCCAGTGTCACCTTCTGCGTCCCGTGCAGAAAATCCTGCGTGCTTGATTCCGCTCGCTGCTCAGGTAATGGCGCGTCTGGGGCTGCGGGAGCGGGGAGAAACACTTGCCGGTTCAAGGACGCCACGGGTGCGCCACATCAAAGCCAGAGGAAAGGCAAATCTGCTGCCCGTGCAGAAAAGCCGAGGACAAACTGCAGGTAAGAGAGCGCACCTCGTTCCTGCAGTGCTCCCTTGGGAGTTACGGATGTTTGCCTTCCAGGCAAAAGAACAGACTTTGCCTTAGGAGAAATGAAGAGCTGCCTGTTCCCTTCTTTAGGCTCCGGTGTTTCACTTCTGGTTGGTCGTGCTAATTGGATGGGCGAGCTGGAAATAGCCTTTTGTTTTGATACGCAGAAGTAAATTGTTAGTAATACGCGGTGTCAGTAGAGTTCATTTTTGAGCACCTAGGTGCCAGTGGAAACGTAAGGAATGAAGCTCGATGGGAACTGATACTTAAATTTAGTTTTCCGTGATTTTTCTTTGCCGTTCGGGCGTGGATGGCACGGTGTCCTGTGGCTCGGTCCACGTTCTGTTCCGTGGAGCCTTCGGTCTAGGACTTTGAAGTAAGGAAGTTTGTCCTTCCAGAAAAGGGCTAGTCGCTCCTAGGATTGAGGTGTGGACTTGCAGAGTCTCTTAGGCACGTGCTCGGAATTGGAGGCGAATTTCACTTGATGTTGCTGCTGTTTGTCTTCACTTTCCTTCCTTCCCCCACGGCTCCATCAGGAGCGGGAGCTCTGAATCATCATTTTGTTTTCAGTCTCAAACACGTTTTTTTACCCAAGGAGGTGCTACGTTTAGAAGTTAATGAGTTTTGTCACAAACGCGTCGGTCGATGCGATTGCGTTGCGATTGTTAAAACCCGCAAAATAACACCAGTCTTACGGATCTGGCCTATTTCTTCCGAACACGGATTCGTCACGTGCAAATCGGGATACGGGTCGTCTGCGCTTCGTGCTGAGACAGGGATGAGCTCCCAAAGGCAAAAAATACAAGGTCGTGGGGGTTGGTTTTGTTTGTATTTGGGGGCGGGGGGGGGTGGATTTAAAAGAAAAAAAAGAGCGCAGTGTTGACTGGTGGCAGCCTGCAGAGCTCTTTTGCTGCCCGACCTCTCCTTTTCCTCTCTTGAACTCCTCTTTCGTGGCTGTAATTGTCGTTTGGAGAAGTTCAGAAGAGCGGTTCAGTGACTTGCCTGGGTCCGTGTGCCAGTAATACCGGGAAGGGAAGCGCTTGAACCGGTAGCAAATCAAGTTGGCTACAAGCAGAGGTTCTGAAGGAAGAACAACGATAACGGGAAGCAAATAGCAAGTTCCCAAAAAATGGGCGCGTGTCAAACGCATCCGAGTTTTACGGCCAAATGTTGTTTGGCAACATGTTCCAAACGGCTATTTTTTCCTTCCCTCGGTTGTAGTCTTTGCAAAACTTCACAAAACCAGGAAGCTTGGGACTCCTACCCAGCTTTATGCTACGGGTTTTTTTTTTTCCTCTCTCAGCAGAGTGTCAGCTGCCGCCGTTTCACCGTGGTCGCCCTTTCTTCTGCCGTGAAAGTGCAAGACGGACGGAAAGGCTCCATAGCGGTCTGCGAGTACAAGGTACGTCCGCGATGCGTGTCCGCGTTTTTCCTAAGGCGCTTGTAGTACGGACTTCAAAGTTAACGTCAAGAATGTGCCGGCTCTCCTTCCTTCTGTAGTTTTTCTAGGAACTGTTTTAAGGCAGATACTAAAAGTCAAAGAAGGTCTGCGCTGGAGCGTGTTAACGCCTGTGCAAAGTCGGCTTCCCTCCGTTTATTTTGCCTTCCCGAAAGCGCAATCTTGTGTTTCTGTGCGCTTACTAGGAAAGGATATCGGGAAAACAATTTTATCCGAAAAGAGGAAAGGCAATGTTTGCAAGAGTTCAGAAGAAACAGGCTTTGTTTTTGTCATAAAAGCTGTGTGCTTTTTCAGTCAATAAGTTTTTAAAAAGGAGGATTTCAAAATACAAACCTGTATCTGCTGTATTATATAAATTATTAAAAAATAATTTTCTGTCTTTTTCCCTTTTTTCCGTCTCCGTTTTAGTTCACCCATGCGGGTTTTTAAATCACTTCCCGATGTTCTTAATCGCCGCTTCCTTTAAACACTTTCCTGACTCCTTTTCTCCTCTTTGCTGCTGCCTTTATTCCCCTGTATTTCTGTTTTAATTCTTTCTTGTCTTTCCTTAGGGCCCTCGTTTTTTGAATCTTCCTTCTCCGTCCCTCTAGTTCGCTGTCCTGTTTTTTAATTTTCCCATTTATTTCCCTAATCCCTGTGGCTTTTTCCATGTTCTAGGTTGACTTTTCCCCTGGGGGTTTAGCTGGGTTTAATTGTTTCTTCTCTTCCCTTAGTGTTCCCTCAGTGCCCTCGCTTTCTAAATTTTCCTTCCCCGATGGAGCTCCCTGTCGCTATTTATTAAGTTTTTTCCTTATTTCTTCCGTCGCCCTTGCTGTTCAAACGTCCTGCTTTCGGCTGGCAGAGAGTTAAGGTTCTTCCTAGTAGCTGGCACAGTGCTGCCGTTTGGATTTCGGATGAGCATCGTGTTGGTAACGCGCTGACGTTTTGTTTGTCGCTAAGTAGCGCTGACACCACTCAAGGACCTTTCAGCTTCCCGTGCTCTGCCCGGTGCGCAAGAAGCTGGGAGGCGCCACAGGCAGCTCAGCTGCCCCAGACCGGCCGCAGCGCTATTCCCTACCGTGGGACGTCACGCTCGGTCTGGAAACTGGGGGGGCGTTGGCCAGGAGTCAGCGATGGCAGCTCGGGGACGTGCTTGGCATCGGTCGGCGAGTGGTGAGCCCCTGTCTAGTGAAGCGCTTGCTTTGTATACTCTTATTGGTTTATTACTGCTACTACTGCTACTACTAGTGTTACTACTATTCTGTTGTCTTTTCCTTCAATTGTTAAACTGTTCTTACCTTAACCCCCGAGTTTTCTGACTTCGACCCTTGCAATTTTCTCCCGCGTAGCGGCTGTGTGGTGCTTGGCTGCTGGCTGGGGTTAAACCACGACAAAAGCTTCTGTCGACTTGTATTCCGTCTGCCGTTTCCATTTTTTAATTCTTCCTTGTCTCTATTAGTACCTTTGCTTTGTCCGTTTTCTTCCTACGTCTCTCTTTTAGTTCACTGTCCCTGTTTTTCATTTTTTTCTCTTTGTTGCCCTAATTCCCGTCACTCTTGAATTTTTTTTTGCTTTTATCCCGTTCCCTGTCTTTAGTTTGCAGTTAGTTCTTCTCTTTCCTTAGGGTCCTCCCTTTTAACAGCCTCGGAGGGGGCGTAGCTTCCCGCTGAGGAGCGGTTGGAGGAGGCGAGGTGGTTGTCAGCCGGGTCATCATTTAATAGTAAAGTATGAAATGGCACGTTGATTAATCATTTACCTTTTGGTTTTGTGGGAGCTGTGCTGGCTGCCTTTAGAATCAGCTGAGAATTTGAGGTGAGCTGGGTTGTAGAGGGGAGGCACCCGGGGCTGGCTATTTCACCCGAGCGCCACGGGAACTTTGTGTCTCCTGGCATCCTAGGCGCACCGAGTGACAGTCGCAGCATCTTTCTTTAGAATAGGCGTGGAGCAGGTGAGCGGAGCGGTACGGTGCTTTTGAGGAGGAGGGTGTCGCAGAAGCGGTTGGCAGTAACCAGACCGATGCTGAATACCAGCGCTGTGTTTTAGTTTGTTAGTGGGTTGTGGGTTTGTGGGTTGGGAGTTTGGTGTTGGTTTTTTTGTTTGTTTTGGGTTTTTTTGTTGTTTTTTTTGTTGTGTGGTTTCTGTGGTTTCTGTGGTTTCTGTGGTTTCTGTGGTTTCTGTGGTTTCTGTGGTTTCTGTGGTTTCTGTGGTTTCTGTGGTTTCTGTGGTTTCTGTGGTTTCTGTGGTTTCTGTGGTTTCTGTGGTTTCTGTGGTTTCTGTGGTTTCTGTGGTTTCTGTGGTTTCTGTGGTTTGTGTGGTTTGTGTGGTTTGTGTGGTTTGTGTGGTTTGTGTGGTTTCTGTGGTTTCTGTGGTTTCTGTGGTTTCTGTGGTTTGTGTGGTTTCTGTGGTTTCTGTGGTTTCTGTGGTTTCTGTGGTTTCTGTGGTTTGTGTGGTTTGTGTGGTTTGTGTGGTTTGTGTGGTTTGTGTGGTTTGTGTGGTTTGTGTGGTTTGTGTGGTTTGTGTGGTTTGTGTGGTTTGTGTGGTTTGTGTGGTTTGTGTGGTTTGTGTGGTTTGTGTGGTTTCTGTGGTTTCTGTGGTTTGTGTGGTTTGTGTGGTTTGTGTGGTTTGTGTGGTTTGTGTGGTTTGTGTGGTTTGTGTGGTTTGTGTGGTTTGTGTGGTTTGTGTGGTTTGTGTGGTTTGTGTGGTTTGTGTGGTTTGTGTGGTTTGTGTGGTTTCTGTGGTTTCTGTGGTTTCTGTGGTTTCTGTGGTTTCTGTGGTTTCTGTGGTTTTTTGTTTTGGTTTGGTTTTTTTTGTTTTTTTTGTTGTGTGGTTTTTGTGTTTTTTTTGTTTTGTTTTAGATGACGAAGAGGAACTGGGTGAGTGCAGGAATGTTCTAGTTAGGTGTGTGGTGGTTTTCTTTTTTTTTTGAGGGTGGATTCAGATCCCTGGCCCTCTGAAAGCTCAGTTGCGGGATCAGGGCTGAGGAGGTAACAAGGATAGGAATTGCAGGGAGGGGTTATAAAGTTGGTGTCGGGGAGAGGCCTGTCCAGGAGCAGTCTCCTTTGGGAAGGGCAAAGGAGCGGGTTACTGTTGTTAGCGCGCTGCTGACGTTTGCTGAGCAGGGCAGTTCCATCCTGTGTCTGTGCGTTTTGCTTTTGCGTAGTCTGTCTGTCTTCTGTGTCTCGTACCATGGCTTTCTCAGGTCTCGATGTTTCCGTAGCTCTTTGTGATCATCGGGCCCCTCGGGAGGCTTACCTCGAGGGCGTCTCGAACGCATCGCCTCATCGGCATAGCGTTTCTTGAGCCCTGCTTATCTTGCCGTCGTAGCTTAAAGCACGGACGTGTCCGGGAAGCGTCGCGTTCCAGATGTTTCCGAGGGATCGTCTGTTGCGGTGGCCGGCCGGGCGGTCTCCGCAGGTCTGCTTTTGAGAGTTACGTTTCTACGGTCGTCTTCAGGGGTTTCATCCCTGGTTCCTTAATGGTCTTAGGTCTTAAATCCTGGCTTGTCATGCATCCATTTATCTTTTTTAGATGGTAGTTTTATCTCCTGGGCCACGGCAGGCACCGTAGGGGTTCCGTGCCGGAGGCGTCTTCCCTACCGGAGTCGTTCCCGCTCGTGATCTTCTCGGGTCTCGAGGTCACGTCGTTTGTGGCATCTGTGTGCAGTGTCTGTCTGTGTGTCGGGGTTGGAGCCGCTCTGCCCAGGAGCGTTGCGATATTGGAGTTGGGGGTAGCATAGCCTCACGGTGATACGTCCATTTGTACAGTATCTGTAGGCAAAGATTGTACGGGCCATCTCGAGGCAAGCAGCTGTAGACAGGTGCCGCAGTTACTTCTGTTGTGTTTTGCGGGTGCCGGAGGCTGGACCGGCGCACGTAGCGAAGCGTCTTCTTCGCCTTGCCGTAGCGGAAGGTGAAACTTGGGAATCGTACGGAGCCCAAGGTTGTTTAGAGGTGCGCGGCGAGGCAGTTGCAGGGATAGCTCTGGAACCGGGGGGCTGTGCTGCAGTGGCAGCTGGGTGGTGTAAGTGTAGTGGTTTGAGTGAGCGGTGGTTGAAGGATTGTTCGGTTCCTGAATGTGCCTAACCTTGTACGTGTGAAGTATTTTATTGCAGGTCGTATGTAATGTTGAGAGTAATTTATTTCATATATACTATAGAATAAAAAAACCCCAGCTGGGGCATTTCCCTCCCCCCCGCTGCGTTTTTTTTCCCCCGGTCCCGGCTGCTCTGCGAGGCGATGATCATCGCCAAGGTTTGGGCGGAGGTCAGGCTCGGGCCGGGGTTTTCTCAGGCAGGGCGATTTTTTTTTTTTTTTTTTTTTTTGAGGCCCTCGGGAACACCGTTCCCAGGGAGCGCCGCAGAGGCAGGGCGACGGTCCGTTGTGGCGTGCTGGTGGTGGAATGGATCGGCCGAGACCGAGGCGTGGTTTGGGTGGTAGCTGAATGAGCGGTGCGTTTGGAATGTATCTAACCTTTTATGATGGTGTGGGGGTGCTTTGTTTCTTTGCAGGTTCCAGGTGGAATTGAAATTTTTCCTTTGCAGACATGTAGAAATGAAAACAAAATGACAATTATGACAATTATCCCTGGGAGTCATAATTAATTTAAATTAAAAAAAAAATTACTCCCAGGGTAGGAGCTGGTTGCTACTGCTGCACCAGCCTTACCATTTTTTAATTTTTTTTTAGTTCATTTTTTTTATAGTGTTTGTTATTTGGTTTTTTTTTCCTTTGTACTATATAAATATGTATACAAATATATACATACACCCTCCCAGGTGGGAGGAAGCAATGATTAAACTAGTAACACCACATCTTCCTATAACAATTCATTCCTCCCACATGGAAGGGCAATTACCATCTTGTTATGAAACTGAATCAACTAATTATTCAAAGCAGTTACATTTCTCTGGCACCCCCTACAAAACAAAAGAAACAATAAACAACGAGAAATGCAAACACAATCATTCAAACAAAATTGTACACAGCACACAAAAGTGTAAAAAGCAAAACCCAGCGCGGCAAAAACCGAACTCGTCCAAAGCACCAAACTAGCCGACACAGTCCTCCCGGATGACAGAGAAGGTCCTCCAGAGCATAGAGATGAGCCAGAAAGTCCTCCCCGATGAGAAAGACTGTCCTTCAGACCATAGAGCTGCAAGGAGAAGTCCTCCCGGAGTATAGAGCGGCTCCGCAGACCATCGAGATGACAGCGAAAGTCGACCCAGACGATAGAGAAGGTCGTCCAGAGCATAGAGATGAAACCAGAGGTCCCCTGGATGATCCAGAAGGTCGCCGAGCGCCTCGAGATTAAACTGGCGGTCCCAACCGGCGCATGCGCGGTGCGTCGGGGGCGGGCATGGGGCGGTGGGCGGAGGTTCCCCGCGCGGAGCGGAGCGGCGCGGTCGTTGGGCTGCGGCTGCAGGCAGCGAGGAGGTGAGCGGGGAAAGCCCCGAGGAGGACGGCGGTGCCTGCGGGGGAGCGGCCGGGCCGGCGGGAGGCACGGAGCGGGGAAGGTGCGGTGCCGTGTGGGAGCCGGCGGGCGGAGCTTCCTGGAGCCGGTCGGGGCCGGGGGCGCCGCGCCGCTCCGCTCGGGGGCCGGGCGGCGGGGGGGGCGCCGAGCCGCGCCGCGCCGCTCCGGGGCCTGGCGGCGGGGGGGGGGCCGCGCCGCTCCGGGGCCTGGCGGCGGGGGGGAGCCGTGCCGCTCCGGGACCGGGCGGCGGGGAGGCGCCGCGCCGAGCCGCTCCGGGGCCGGGCGCCGAGCCGCGCCGCTCCGGGGCCGGGCGGCGGGGAGGCGCCGAGCCGCTCCGGGGCCGGACGCCAAGCCGCGCCGCTCCGGGGCCGGGCGGCGGGGAGGCGCCGCGCCGAGCCGCGCCGCTCCGGGGCCGGGCGGCGGGGGGGGGGGCCGCGCCGCTCCGGGGCCGGGCGCCGAGCCGCGCCGCTCCGGGGCCGGGCGGCGGGGAGGCGCCGCGCCGAGCCGCGCCGCTCCGGGGCCGGGCGGCGGGGAGGCGCCGAGCCGCTCCGGGGCCGGGCGCCGAGCCGCTCCGCTCCGGGGCCGGGCGGCGGGGAGGCGCCGCGCCGAGCCGCTCCGGGGCCGGGCGCCGAGCCGCGCCGCTCCGGGGCCGGGTGGCGGGGAGGCGCCGAGCCGCTCCGGGGCCGGACGCCGAGCCGCGCCGCTCCGGGGCCGGGCGGCGGGGAGGCGCCGAGCCGCGCCGCGCCGCTCCGGGGCCGGGCGGCGGGGAGGCGCTGCGCCGCGCCGCTCCGGGGCCGGGCGGCGGGGGGCACCGCGCCGCTTCGGGGCCGGGCGGCGGGGGTCGGCGGGTCGGTGCCGGTGGGGGGGCGCCGGCCGGAGCCGGTGGCGGGGGCTGCCCGGAGCCGTGCTGGGGGCTCGGCGGGGCTTCCACGTGCGGCGATGGCGTGGGGAACGGTGTCCCCGCAGGGTCAAAAGCAGGGAGGGCTGCGTCTCGCGGCATCTTGGAGCCCGGGGCTTTTGGTCGGCCACGTTGGTTCCCCGGGCCGTGCCGGCAGGTGTAGTTTCTATGGTCGTGGCTGCCGGGCAAACCGCTTCTCTTTTTGCCTCCTCCTTTCCAGTGTCACCTTCTGCGTCCCGTGCAGAAAATGCTGCGTGCTTGATTCCGCTCGCTGCTCAGGTAATGGCGCGTCTGGGGCTGCGGGAGCGGGGAGAAACACTTGCCGGTTCAAGGACGCCACAGGTGCGCCACATCAAAGCCAGAGGAAAGGCAAATCTGCTGCCCGTGCAGAAAAGCCGAGGACAAACTGCAGGTAAGAGAGCGCACCTCGTTCCTGCAGTGCTCCCTTGGGAGTTACGGATGTTTGCCTTCCAGGCAAAAGAACAGACTTTGCCTTAGGAGAAATGAAGAGCTGCCTGTTCCCTTCTTTAGGCTCCGGTGTTTCACTTCTGGTTGGTCGTGCTAATTGGATGGGCGAGCTGGAAATAGCCTTTTGTTTTGATACGCAGAAGTAAATTGTTAGTAATACGCGGTGTCAGTAGAGTTCATTTTTGAGCACCCAGGTGCCAGTGGAAACGTAAGGAATGAAGCTCGATGGGAACTGATACTTAAATTTAGTTTTCCGTGATTTTTCTTTGCCGTACGGGCGTGGATGGCACGGTGTCCTGTGGCTCGGTCCACGTTCTGTTCCGTGGAGCCTTCGGTCTAGGACTTTGAAGTAAGGAAGTTTGTCCTTCCAGAAAAGGGCTAGTCGCTCCTAGGATTGAGGTGTGGACTTGCAGAGTCTCTTAGGCACGTGCTCGGAATTGGAGGCGAATTTCACTTGATGTTGCTGCTGTTTGTCTTCACTTTCCTTCCTTCCCCCACGGCTCCATCAGGAGCGGGAGCTCTGAATCATCATTTTGTTTTCAGTCTCAAACACGTTTTTTTACCCAAGGAGGTGCTACGTTTAGAAGTTAATGAGTTTTGTCACAAACGCGTCGGTCGATGCGATTGCGTTGCGATTGTTAAAACCCGCAAAATAACACCAGTCTTACGGATCTGGCCTATTTCTTCCGAACACGGATTCGTCACGTGCAAATCGGGATACGGGTCGTCTGCGCTTCGTGCTGAGACAGGGATGAGCTCCCAAAGGCAAAAAATACAAGGTCGTGGGGGTTGGTTTTGTTTGTATTTGGGGGCGGGGGGGGGGTGGATTTAAAAGAAAAAAAAGAGCGCAGTGTTGACTGGTGGCAGCCTGCAGGGCTCTTTTGCTGCCCGACCTCTCCTTTTCCTCTCTTGAACTCCTCTTTCGTGGCTGTAATTGTCGTTTGGAGAAGTTCAGAAGAGCGGTTCAGTGACTTGCCTGGGTCCGTGTGCCAGTAATACCGGGAAGGGAAGCGCTTGAACCGGTAGCAAATCAAGTTGGCTACAAGCAGAGGTTCTGAAGGAAGAACAACGATAACGGGAAGCAAATAGCAAGTTCCCAAAAAATGGGCGCGTGTCAAACGCATCCGAGTTTTACGGCCAAATGTTGTTTGGCAACATGTTCCAAACGGCTATTTTTTCCTTCCCTCGGTTGTAGTCTTTGCAAAACTTCACAAAACCAGGAAGCTTGGGACTCCTACCCAGCTTTATGCTACGGGTTTTTTTTTTTTCCTCTCTCAGCAGAGTGTCAGCTGCCGCCGTTTCACCGTGGTCGCCCTTTCTTCTGCCGTGAAAGTGCAAGACGGACGGAAAGGCTCCATAGCGGTCTGCGAGTACAAGGTACGTCCGCGATGCGTGTCCGCGTTTTTCCTAAGGCGCTTGTAGTACGGACTTCAAAGTTAACGTCAAGAATGTGCCGGCTCTCCTTCCTTCTGTAGTTTTTCTAGGAACTGTTTTAAGGCAGATACTAAAAGTCAAAGAAGGTCTGCGCTGGAGCGTGTTAACGCCTGTGCAAAGTCGGCTTCCCTCCGTTTATTTTGCCTTCCCGAAAGCGCAATCTTGTGTTTCTGTGCGCTTACTAGGAAAGGATATCGGGAAAACAATTTTATCCTAAAAGAGGAAAGACAATGTTTGTGAGAGTTCAGGCGTTCGGAAGAAACAGGCTTTGTTTTTGTCATAAAAGCTGTGTGCTTTTTCAGTCAATAAGTTTTTAAAATATCTTACAGTAGGTCTTGAAAAGCTTACTGCGATACTAGCGTCCGTACTAAAAGCGATCAAGGTCCAAGGAGAGACGTGGACAAAAGAGGAGGAATCGGCGTCGCTTTCCCGAGAAGCATTGCCAGCCTTGTAAGTAGCGACAGCGAGTCCTGACGTGGTTTCGGTGAGTTACTGCTTCGGCAGCATCCTTTTTTCTTAACCTACAGCGTGTGATTTCTTACTTCAGCTGGAAAGAGATTTTCCAGAATGGAAATCTTTCTCATTCAAAGAAGTTGTGTTTTATGAGCTCCCCATCAGAGTGGGGATCTTCAGAGATGATGCGCTTGGCAGTGGAAGTCAGCAGCAGCAAGACTTTCCACTCTCTTAAAAAAAAAAAAAAAAAAAAAAGTCCGTTTGCTTCCAAAGACCCGAGCACAGCACGTCTTCCAGAAGTTGATGGCATCGCTGGTTCTCAGTTGCAACAGCCGAGATGTCATCAACACGCGTTCCTCTGCGTGCTTCGGCGCAGCCAAAAGCGTTAGCAAATCTGCCGGTCCTTTTTGGTAGCCTTACGCGTTGCAGCCCCGGGGATTGGATTCTGCCCCCAAAGTAAAACCGTATGGGGGATCTCTTCTGTCACGGATTTTTCTCTCCTAGATGTAACTTCAGGAAAAAAAAGTTAAAATTGGATCTACAAACTGCCTTGCGTTGTTTCAGCTGTAACTGCCAACTAGCTGTGGCGTACAATTGCTTAGGTGTGTTTAAGCAGTTAGGTATTTGTTCTGAACGTTGACCAGGAGAGGCAACTGAACGTTACGGGGTGTTTTCCCCCCCGCTCTTTTGACGGAGTGCTCTGAAGTACTTTCTTTCTGTCTGGCTTTCAAGGGTGCGTTTCCCTGGCAGTTCAGCAGCATCTCTCTTGGGCGGCGCGGCTGGCCAGATGTCGCTCCTAATGACGTAAGGCGCAAAAAACCCCTGGTCAAATGATAACTGCGTATCTTGGAGACAGATAATCTACTGGTATCGATTCACAGCTGTGCAAGTTAAATTAACGCCAAAGGAAAATCCAGTCCTTCTCCAGCAGAAGTATTTTTATTGGATGTTTATAAACACACGCACAGCTTTTTTAGTATGAAGCGAATTGCTGCGATTTGTCCTTTGCTTTTCCTTTTCCCCTCGAAAGCGTTACGCTTCGCTTCCAGCTTTGTCGACCGAGCCAGCAAGATGTGCAGCAGCAGCTGCGAGGGCCGTAGCTGTTGCGGCGGACCTGTAAGCGTAGATTCTGATTGCGGTACGCCCTCGTCCTGCGGCCTCGCAGGGTCGTCTCCCTGCAGCCGTGCCGTAAGGAAGGGGTGAGACGTTTTCCAACGCCGGCAAGAGCGTGTGCTTGTATGCGAAGAACATGTTCGGAATCGTACCGGTTAGTCTTAATGCTGATGGGAAGCGTTCAGGTCGCTCTAGCTTTTAAAGGATGTCTTGTATTTGGAGCTGACCTGCTTACCTCGAATCCTCCTTGAGCTCAGCTGCTCTCCTCTCCCTTGCTCTGACTGAATTCCTGTACTCGCTGCTGTGCTATTTTTTTCACATGCTGAAATATCGCTTGGGCTTTTTGTTTTTCAGGTGTCTTGTTGCAAGCGTCTCGTGGTGCTCGCTAGGTACCCCCCGGCCCAGGTTGGCCTGCCTGTCGTGAAGCGTCCCGAGGGTAAGGGGCCGGCCCCGTGCCTGGAGGCTCCCGGCTCTGTCTCCGGCGGGTGCCCCGCGGGTGCGGCAGCGAGGGCTGCGTGGTGGGGCGAGTCCCGGGCCAAGAGGGAGCGGGGAGGTTCGTTGCCCCGGGGAGCCCGTCCCAGCGCGGGAACGGAGGGGGAGCACGGCAGAGCAGAGCCTGAGCGAGAGGTGCGGCACCGTCCCCCGGCAGGCTCCCCCCGCGGCGTGGGGCAGCCGCCGGCTTGCGGGATGGGGGCCGGGGGGGGCTGCAGCCGTTTGGGGGGGCTGCCCCCATTTTATTTTTCTGGCGGAGCTCCCCTTTTCGGGGGGGGCGCCTACATATGTAAATGGCATTATTAAAGTAGCTGTTTTCCTTGTTCTGTGCCTTTTTGGGGGGGGTGATTAAAAAGTGTGGAGGGGCCTGGGGGGTGATGATGTCATTTGGGGCCCCCCAACGTCACGGGGGGCGGGGGCGTGATGATGAAACAGAGGAGCAGGTGAGTGGGGGATGAAGGTGTCACGGGGAGGTTTCCCCCCAGAGAAGGGGGGTCACAGTCCCAAAATGCCTGAAAACTCGTGTGTGTGTGTGTGTGTGTGTGTGTGATTAACCATGTGAAGAACTGGAAATACGGGTGCGAGGCATTGCAGTAGAAAAAAATCTCTCGCCTTTATATATATATATATATTGAAAAATAATATTCGTTTTTATGTGTGTGTATATATATATATGTAAAAGGATTTCAAAATACAAACCTGTACCTGCTATGTTATAGAAATTATTAAAAAATCTCAATGGAGATAGATAGGGTTTTAAAATAAAAAAGAACTTGTCTCTATGTTAAGAAATAAAGGAGTTTAAAATGCAAAAAGAGATGATGTAGGTGAAGGAATTTAAACCAGAAGTCAGTCTGGATAGGTAGAAGTACCTACGCTTACCCTGTGTCACCGAGTAAGCCTAAGTAGGTATCCCGTGTAATCGAAGTAAAGGTTCTATGGAAGTGTAAACAGATAACTAAGTCTAAAGAGGTAGGATTGTAAGTAGATACCGAAGTCTAAAGAGAGAAGTCGAAGATATCAAAGTGTCAAAATATGCAAGTCCAAGAGCAAAATATCCAATATCCAAGAGCAACACAGTTTGGGGCTCCCAGGAAAGCTGAATCCGCCTGGATTTGTGCAGCTGGAAAGCAAGCACAAACACACCGCACACGCACACGCACACACTCACACCCCCCCCGCCCCCCCGCATTTTAACGCAGAAAACCAAAAATGACCCATTGTTATGATGTGGAAAAGCGCCGGAAAACCCCAGAACTGAATATTTTGGAAAAGCAGAAACCCCCAAGTTTTGTATGACGTAAAAGAAAAAACAAAAAAGAAGAACAACAACAAACAAAAAAACCCCAAACGAAAAACCGGCGCCAATTTGGGCCAAATCTGGGGTGAACCGCGGACAGTTTGAGGGGCATTGCTGGGGATTATCTGGCGTGGATTCCTTCTCCGGAGCGGAATATCCGTTGCGGGTTATCCCAGGTGAGTTATCTGCTGTGGATTATGCCGGGTGGACCCCCTGGTGTAGGTCATCCCCACCCGTGTCCCCCCGTGCACCTTTGTACCCACACATAGCCGCCGTCCGTCCGTCCGTCCGTGTCCGTCTCCTCCCCCCTGTCCTCCTCTGCGTGTCTCTCCGCCCTCCCGAGTGCTCTCCACCCGAACGTCCCCCCACACAAGGTTTTTCCCCCCGTGCGGGTTTTTTTTTTTTTTTCCCTGGGCCGTGCCCCCCGCGTCCCCTGCCCTCCAGTCTCGCGCCCCCGCTCCCCTGCTCCACCCCTCCCCTAACCCCTTTGCTTCTGGACCCCCAGCTCCGCACGGGCCACGGGCAGCCTGGGGAGCTTCACCCCGAGCCGTTCCTTTCCCCCCTGGGCAGCAGCGGTTCTGCCGCTGCTACAGGCAGGCGCTTTCTGGACGGGCGAGGGGCTGGGACGACCGGAGGCTGCCGCACGCTCCGGTCCGAGCGAGACGCTGTTCCCGGGGGACCTGGCGCAGGGAAAGGCGAGGGACTCTCCGCGCTGCCGGTGGCTCTTCAGAAGGGAACCGCGCTCTGGTTTTAGCGGCAGAAGGTGTCGGTCGGGCAGCCGCGTAGCACTGTGCTGAGCGACGGGGCAGGCGTCTGGCTTGTTGGAGTCCAGGCGTGTTTCTCGCCTCGCAGTCTCGATGCCAAAACAAGCAGGGGGTTCAGGTTCCCAAAGCCTTTGGACGTGGGAGCAAGATGACAGCTAGGTCTCTAGCAGCACGGTATTTCAGCCGTGTTGCTTGCTGCAAATGGCTTGCAGGCCAGGAGATGTTGAGAGGGGTCTGAAACAAAGAAAGGGAGCGTGGAAGTGGTTGTTTGAAGGCGGCAAATGAGGCAGCCGAAGGAAGCGAGCGGCTCAGCTGCCTTGGTGGACCAGCCCCTCCAGCCTCCCGAGTCTGGCGCGCCGCAGGCGGTCAAAGCGCAGGCGCCGCGCTCGCTGGCGGGAGCGGCAGGGAGCGCAGAGCTGCGCTGCCGTCCAGAGCGGCGAGGGAACCGGCAGGGCTCTAGGGCCATCTGGTGCGGCCAGCCGACGGGCCTCTTTGCTTTCCCTGTTTCACGTCTAATTCCTTTGCGTGCCGCAGGGCAGGGTGGTAAGTAACATCGCGCAGGTCTTATTTAAGTGGCAAGCCCTGCGCGGGAAGCCCGGGGCGGCGCAGGATGAGCGGAGGGCACCGCGGCAGAGCCCGAGGGTCACCGGCGTATCGCTCGCTCGCAGATCGCGCGCTTGCCGGCGGTCTGCTCGCGTGCACCGCTTCCTGATAATCGTAGCTGCCCCTCTCACACAAAGCAGCTTTCAGTATCTCCTCGCGTGCCTTCAGGATGTCATCAGTGTCGCTTTTTTTTTCTTTTTTTTTAATAAAATCTCTCCAGGGTCTGTTGGCTCGCTGGTGTCACTCTCCCACCCCTGATGCCACCTGCAGATGAATCCAGCAATCCCGGGGGCTTACTCTGGGGGCAAAAAAGCCGAGCCAAGGCAAAGGTATTGACCAGGTTCCCTGCGCTGCTTCCCCCGGCTGGGTCCTGGGGTGAGGGGCGGGGAGAGAAAGGGCCAGCAGCCCTCTGCGAGCTGTCAAGCGCAGAGGACTGAAATGCTCGAGCCGCTTGGGTGCTTTTTGGGGGCGAGGCAATGGCTCTGGCTGCGTGGGCTGTGAGCGGGAGCAGGGGCAGAGAAGGGCGAGGCTTGTGGCCCCCCCCCCCCCCCCCCCCCCCCCGTAAGGCGGCGGCGGCGGCTGCGGGCGGCCCAAGGCGGGCCGGGGTGCGAGTCCTTTGTCCCCGCGGGGAGCGCTCGGGGCGCGGGGCTCGGTGTGGTGCTGCCGCCTGGCGTCCAAAAGCGGGTACTGCAGCTCGGGTGGCGCCCGGGGGCGGTGGGGCGTTTTGGCCGTGCCTCGGTGCTGCCGCCTGGCGTCCAAAAGCGGGTACTGCAGGCCGGGAGCCGCGCAGGGGCGGTGGCGTGCACGTGATCCCCGGTGCCGGTGGCCGGTACCGGGCATGCGACAGCGCGGCGCCCGCGGGGCGATGCCGCCGCAGCCGTTGCTGCCTCCCGGTAAGGAAGCGCCGCTCTCGCCGCCCGGGAGGTGCTGGCTGCTGCTGGCACGGCTGCCTCGGCCTCCGCTGCAGCCCCGCCCCGGCCCACGCCCCCGTCCTGGTGTGGAGCGGCCCCTCCCCTAGCGACGGGCCCCGCCCCTGGAGCTCCCCGGCAGGGGAAGGGCACCACCCCTAGCGACAGGCCCCGCCCCTGGAGACCACCCCGTGCGGTGTGTCAGGGCGGAGCTTAGCCGCGGGGGGCGGAGCCTTGCGGTGGTAAGGCGGAGCTTTGCCATGTGAGGGCGGAGCTTCACCGGCGCATGCGCGGTGCGTAGGGGGCGGAGCCTTGCCGCGGGGGGGCGGAGCTTTGCCCTGACGGGCGGAGCTTTGGCCGAGCATGCGCGCTGTGTCGGGGGCGGAGCTTAGCCGCGTGGGGCGGAGCCTTGCGGTGGTAAGGCGGAGCTTTGCCGCGTGAGGGCGGAGCCTCATCGGCGCATGCGCAGTGCACGGGGGGGCGGAGCTTTGCAGTGGGAGGGCGGAGCTTTGGCCGAGCATGCGTGCTGTGTCAGGGGCGGGGCTTAGCCGCGGGGGGCGGAGCCTTGCGGTGGTAAGGCGGAGCTTTGCCGCGTGGGGGCGGGGCCTCACCAGCGCATGCGCAGTGCATGGGGGGGCGGAGCTTTGCAGTGGGAGGGCGGAGCTTTGCCCTGAAGGGCGGAGCTTTGGCCGAGCATGCGTGCTGTGTCAGGGGCGGAGCTTAGCCGCGGGGGGCGGAGCTTTGCCGTGTGAGGGCGGAGCTCCACGGGCGCATGCGCGCTGTGTTGGGGCGGAGCTTTGCGGCGTGGGGCGGAGCCTTGCCGCGGGGAGGGCGGAGCTTCGCTGGCGCATGCGTGCTGTGTCGGGGGCGGAGCTTAGCCGCGGGGGGCGGAGCGTTGCGGTGGTAAGGCGGAGCTTTGCCGTGTGAGGGCGGAGCTCCACGGGCGCATGCGCGCTGTGTCAGGGCGGAGCTTTGCCGCGTGGGGCGGAGCCTTGCCGCGGAGAGGGCGGAGCTTCGCTGGCGCATGCGTGGTGTGTGCAGGGCGGAGCTTTGCTGCAGAGGGCGGGGTTTGCCGCGGGGAGGGCGGAGCTTCGCCAGCGCATGCGCGGTGCGTCGGGGGCGGGAATGGCGCGGTGGGCGGAGGTTCCCCGCGCGGAGGGGCCGGGGTGAGCCCGGGGCGGAGGGGAGCGGAGCGGTCGTTGGGCTGCGGCTGCAGGCAGCGAGGAGGTGAGCGGGGAAAGCCCCGAGGAGGGCGGCGGGAGGCACGGAGCGGGGAGGGTGCGGTGCCGTGTGGGAGCCGGGCGGGCGGAGCTTCCTGGAGCCGGTCCGGGGGGGCGCCGCGCCGCGCCGCTCCGGGGCCGGGCGGCGGGGGGGGCGCCGCGCCGCGCCGAGCCGCGCCGCTCCGGGGCCGGGCGGCGGGAGGGCGCCGCGCCGCTTGTGCCGGGCGGCGGGGGGGGCGCCGCGCCGAGCCGCTCCGCTCCGGGGCCGCGCGGCGGGGGGGGCGCCGCGCCGAGCCGCTCCGCTCCGGGGCCGGGCGGCGGGGGGGCGCCGCGCCGAGCCGCTGAGCTCCGGGGCCGGGCGGCGGGGGGGGCGCCGCGCCGAGCCGCTGAGCTCCGGGGCCGGGCGGCGGGGGGGGCGCCGCGCCGAGCCGCTCCGCTCCGGGGACGGGCGGCGGGGGGGGCGCCGCGCCGAGCCGCTGAGCTCCGGGGCCGGGCGGCGGGGGGGCGCCGCGCCGAGCCGCTGAGCTCCGGGGCCGGGCGGCGGGGGGGGCGCCGCGCCGAGCCGCTGAGCTCCGGGGCCGGGCGGCGGGGGGGCGCCGCGCCGAGCCGCTGAGCTCCGGGGCCGGGCGGCGGGGGGGCGCCGCGCCGAGCCGCTCCGCTCCGGGGCCGGGCGGCGGGGGGGGCGCCGCGCCGAGCCGCTCCGCTCCGGGGCCGGGCGGCGGGGGGGGCGCCGCGCCGAGCCGCTCCGCTCCGGGGCCGGGCGGCGGGGGGGCGCCGCGCCGAGCCGCTCCGCTCCGGGGCCGGGCGGCGGGGGGGGCGCCGCGCCGAGCCGCTGAGCTCCGGGGCCGGGCGGCGGGGGGGCGCCGCGCCGAGCCGCTCCGCTCCGGGGACGGGCGGTGGGGGGGCGCCGGGTCGGTGCCGGTGGGGGGGCGCCGGCCGGAGCCGGTGGCGGGGGCTGCCCGGAGCCGCGCTGGGGGCTCGGCGGGGCGTCCACGTGCGGCGGTGGCGTGGGGAACGGTGTCCCCGCAGGGTCCAAAAGCAGGGAGGGCTGCGTCTCGCGGCATTTTGGAGCCCGGGGCTTTTGGTCGGCCACGTTGGTTCCCCGGGCCATGCCGGGAGGTGTAGTTTCTATGGTCGTGGCTGCCGGGCAAACCGCTTCTCTTTTGCCTCCTTCTTTCCAGTGTCACCTTCTGCGTCCCGTGCAGAAAATCCTGCGTGCTTGATTCCGCTCGCTGCTCAGGTAATGGCGCGTCTGGGGCTGCGGGAGCGGGGAGAAACACTTGCCGGTTCAAGGACGCCACAGGTGCGCCACATCAAAGCCAGAGGAAAGGCAAATCTGCTGCCCGTGCAGAAAAGCCGAGGACAAACTGCAGGTAAGAGAGCGCACCTCGTTCCTGCAGTGCTCCCTTGGGAGTTACGGATGTTTGCCTTCCAGGCAAAAGAACAGACTTTGCCTTAGGAGAAATGAAGAGCTGCCTGTTCCCTTCTTTAGGCTCCGGTGTTTCACTTCTGGTTGGTCGTGCTAATTGGATGGGCGAGCTGGAAATAGCCTTTTGTTTTGATACGCAGAAGTAAATTGTTAGTAATACGCGGTGTCAGTAGAGTTCATTTTTGAGCACCTAGGTGCCAGTGGAAACGTAAGGAATGAAGCTCGATGGGAACTGATACTTAAATTTAGTTTTCCGTGATTTTTCTTTGCCGTTCGGGCGTGGATGGCACGGTGTCCTGTGGCTCGGTCCACGTTCTGTTCCGTGGAGCCTTCGGTCTAGGACTTTGAAGTAAGGAAGTTTGTCCTTCCAGAAAAGGGCTAGTCGCTCCTAGGATTGAGGTGTGGACTTGCAGAGTCTCTTAGGCACGTGCTCGGAATTGGAGGCGAATTTCACTTGATGTTGCTGCTGTTTGTCTTCACTTTCCTTCCTTTCCCCACGGCTCCATCAGGAGCGGGAGCTCTGAATCATCATTTTGTTTTCAGTCTCAAACACGTTTTTTTACCCAAGGAGGTGCTACGTTTAGAAGTTAATGAGTTTTGTCACAAACGCGTCGGTCGATGCGATTGCGTTGCGATTGTTAAAACCCGCAAAATAACACCAGTCTTACGGATCTGGCCTATTTCTTCCGAACACGGATTCGTCACGTGCAAATCGGGATACGGGTCGTCTGCGCTTCGTGCTGAGACAGGGATGAGCTCCCAAAGGCAAAAAATACAAGGTCGTGGGGGTTGGTTTTGTTTGTATTTGGGGGCGGGGGGGGTGGATTTAAAAGAAAAAAAAGAGCGCAGTGTTGACTGGTGGCAGCCTGCAGAGCTCTTTTGCTGCCCGACCTCTCCTTTTCCTCTCTTGAACTCCTCTTTCGTGGCTGTAATTGTCGTTTGGAGAAGTTCAGAAGAGCGGTTCAGTGACTTGCCTGGGTCCGTGTGCCAGTAATACCGGGAAGGGAAGCGCTTGAACCGGTAGCAAATCAAGTTGGCTACAAGCAGAGGTTCTGAAGGAAGAACAACGATAACGGGAAGCAAATAGCAAGTTCCCAAAAAATGGGCGCGTGTCAAACGCATCCGAGTTTTACGGCCAAATGTTGTTTGGCAACATGTTCCAAACGGCTATTTTTTCCTTCCCTCGGTTGTAGTCTTTGCAAAACTTCACAAAACCAGGAAGCTTGGGACTCCTACCCAGCTTTATGCTACGGGTTTTTTTTTTTCCTCTCTCAGCAGAGTGTCAGCTGCCGCCGTTTCACCATGGTCGCCCTTTCTTCTGCCGTGAAAGTGCAAGACGGACGGAAAGGCTCCATAGCGGTCTGCGAGTACAAGGTACGTCCGCGATGCGTGTCCGCGTTTTTCCTAAGGCGCTTGTAGTACGGACTTCAACGTTAACGTCAAGAATGTGCCGGCTCTCCTTCCTTCTGTAGTTTTTCTAGGAACTGTTTTAAGGCAGATACTAAAAGTCAAAGAAGGTCTGCGCTGGAGCGTGTTAACGCCTGTGCAAAGTCGGCTTCCCTCCGTTTATTTTGCCTTCCCGAAAGCGCAATCTTGTGTTTCTGTGCGCTTACTAGGAAAGGATATCGGGAAAACAATTTTATCCGAAAAGAGGAAAGGCAATGTTTGCAAGAGTTCAGAAGAAACAGGCTTTGTTTTTGTCATAAAAGCTGTGTGCTTTTTCAGTCAATAAGTTTTTAAAAAGGAGGATTTCAAAATACAAACCTGTATCTGCTGTATTATATAAATTATTAAAAAATAATTTTCTGTCTTTTTCCCTTTTTTCCGTCTCCGTTTTAGTTCACCCATGCGGGTTTTTAAATCACTTCCCGATGTTCTTAATCGCCGCTTCCTTTAAACACTTTCCTGACTCCTTTTCTCCTCTTTGCTGCTGCCTTTATTCCCCTGTATTTCTGTTTTAATTCTTTCTTGTCTTTCCTTAGGGCCCTCGTTTTTTGAATCTTCCTTCTCCGTCCCTCTAGTTCGCTGTCCTGTTTTTTAATTTTCCCATTTATTTCCCTAATCCCTGTGGCTTTTTCCATGTTCTAGGTTGACTTTTCCCCTGGGGGTTTAGCTGGGTTTAATTGTTTCTTCTCTTCCCTTAGTGTTCCCTCAGTGCCCTCGCTTTCTAAATTTTCCTTCCCCGATGGAGCTCCCTGTCGCTATTTATTAAGTTTTTTCCTTATTTCTTCCGTCGCCCTTGCTGTTCAAACGTCCTGCTTTCGGCTGGCAGAGAGTTAAGGTTCTTCCTAGTAGCTGGCACAGTGCTGCCGTTTGGATTTCGGATGAGCATCGTGTTGGTAACGCGCTGACGTTTTGTTTGTCGCTAAGTAGCGCTGACACCACTCAAGGACCTTTCAGCTTCCCGTGCTCTGCCCGGTGCGCAAGAAGCTGGGAGGCGCCACAGGCAGCTCAGCTGCCCCAGACCGGCCGCAGCGCTATTCCCTACCGTGGGACGTCACGCTCGGTCTGGAAACTGGGGGGGCGTTGGCCAGGAGTCAGCGATGGCAGCTCGGGGACGTGCTTGGCATCGGTCGGCGAGTGGTGAGCCCCTGTCTAGTGAAGCGCTTGCTTTGTATACTCTTATTGGTTTATTACTGCTACTACTGCTACTACTAGTGTTACTACTATTCTGTTGTCTTTTCCTTCAATTGTTAAACTGTTCTTACCTTAACCCCCGAGTTTTCTGACTTCGACCCTTGCAATTTTCTCCCGCGTAGCGGCTGTGTAGTGCTTGGCTGCTGGCTGGGGTTAAACCACGACAAAAGCTTCTGTCGACTTGTATTCCGTCTGCCGTTTCCATTTTTTAATTCTTCCTTGTCTCTATTAGTACCTTTGCTTTGTCCGTTTTCTTCCTACGTCTCTCTTTTAGTTCACTGTCCCTGTTTTTCATTTTTTTCTCTTTGTTGCCCTAATTCCCGTCACTCTTGAATTTTTTTTTGCTTTTATCCCGTTCCCTGTCTTTAGTTTGCAGTTAGTTCTTCTCTTTCCTTAGGGTCCTCCCTTTTAACAGCCTCAGAGGGGGCGTAGCTTCCCGCTGAGGAGCGGTTGGAGGAGGCGAGGTGGTTGTCAGCCGGGTCATCATTTAATAGTAAAGTATGAAATGGCACGTTGATTAATCATTTACCTTTTGGTTTTGTGGGAGCTGTGCTGGCTGCCTTTAGAATCAGCTGAGAATTTGAGGTGAGCTGGGTTGTAGAGGGGAGGCACCCGGGGCTGGCTATTTCACCCGAGCGCCACGGGAACTTTGTGTCTCCTGGCATCCTAGGCGCACCGAGTGACAGTCGCAGCATCTTTCTTTAGAATAGGCGTGGAGCAGGTGAGCGGAGCGGTACGGTGCTTTTGAGGAGGAGGGTGTCGCAGAAGCGGTTGGCAGTAACCAGACCGATGCTGAATACCAGCGCTGTGTTTTAGTTTGTTAGTGGGTTGTGGGTTTGTGGGTTGGGAGTTTGGTGTTGGTTTTTTTGTTTGTTTTGGGTTTTTTTGTTGTTTTTTTTTGTTGTGTGGTTTGTGTGGTTTGTGTGGTTTGTGTGGTTTGTGTGGTTTGTGTGGTTTGTGTGGTTTGTGTGGTTTGTGTGGTTTGTGTGGTTTGTGTGGTTTGTGTGGTTTGTGTGGTTTGTGTGGTTTGTGTGGTTTGTGTGGTTTGTGTGGTTTGTGTGGTTTGTGTGGTTTGTGTGGTTTGTGTGGTTTGTGTGGTTTGTGTGGTTTGTGTGGTTTGTGTGGTTTGTGTGGTTTGTGTGGTTTGTGTGGTTTGTGTGGTTTGTGTGGTTTGTGTGGTTTGTGTGGTTTGTGTGGTTTGTGTGGTTTGTGTGGTTTGTGTGGTTTGTGTGGTTTGTGTGGTTTGTGTGGTTTGTGTGGTTTGTGTGGTTTGTGTGGTTTGTGTGGTTTGTGTGGTTTGTGTGGTTTGTGTGGTTTGTGTGGTTTGTGTGGTTTGTGTGGTTTCTGTGGTTTGTGTGGTTTCTGTGGTTTCTGTGGTTTCTGTGGTTTCTGTGGTTTTTTGTTTTGGTTTTTTTTGTTTTTTTTGTTGTGTGGTTTTTGTGTTTTTTTTGTTTTGTTTTAGATGACGAAGAGGAACTGGGTGAGTGCAGGAATGTTCTAGTTAGGTGTGTGGTGGTTTTCTTTTTTTTTTGAGGGTGGATTCAGATCCCTGGCCCTCTGAAAGCTCAGTTGCGGGATCAGGGCTGAGGAGGTAACAAGGATAGGAATTGCAGGGAGGGGTTATAAAGTTGGTGTCGGGGAGAGGCCTGTCCAGGAGCAGTCTCCTTTGGGAAGGGCAAAGGAGCGGGTTACTGTTGTTAGCGCGCTGCTGACGTTTGCTGAGCAGGGCAGTTCCATCCTGTGTCTGTGCGTTTTGCTTTTGCGTAGTCTGTCTGTCTTCTGTGTCTCGTACCATGGCTTTCTCAGGTCTCGATGTTTCCGTAGCTCTTTGTGATCATCGGGCCCCTCGGGAGGCTTACCTCGAGGGCGTCTCGAACGCATCGCCTCATCGGCATAGCGTTTCTTGAGCCCTGCTTATCTTGCCGTCGTAGCTTAAAGCACGGACGTGTCCGGGAAGCGTCGCGTTCCAGATGTTTCCGAGGGATCGTCTGTTGCGGTGGCCGGCCGGGCGGTCTCCGCAGGTCTGCTTTTGAGAGTTACGTTTCTACGGTCGTCTTCAGGGGTTTCATCCCTGGTTCCTTAATGGTCTTAGGTCTTAAATCCTGGCTTGTCATGCATCCATTTATCTTTTTTAGATGGTAGTTTTATCTCCTGGGCCACGGCAGGCACCGTAGGGGTTCCGTGCCGGAGGCGTCTTCCCTACCGGAGTCGTTCCCGCTCGTGATCTTCTCGGGTCTCGAGGTCACGTCGTTTGTGGCATCTGTGTGCAGTGTCTGTCTGTGTGTCGGGGTTGGAGCCGCTCTGCCCAGGAGCGTTGCGATATTGGAGTTGGGGGTAGCATAGCCTCACGGTGATACGTCCATTTGTACAGTATCTGTAGGCAAAGATTGTACGGGCCATCTCGAGGCAAGCAGCTGTAGACAGGTGCCGCAGTTACTTCTGTTGTGTTTTGCGGGTGCCGGAGGCTGGACCGGCGCACGTAGCGAAGCGTCTTCTTCGCCTTGCCGTAGCGGAAGGTGAAACTTGGGAATCGTACGGAGCCCAAGGTTGTTTAGAGGTGCGCGGCGAGGCAGTTGCAGGGATAGCTCTGGAACCGGGGGGCTGTGCTGCAGTGGCAGCTGGGTGGTGTAAGTGTAGTGGTTTGAGTGAGCGGTGGTTGAAGGATTGTTCGGTTCCTGAATGTGCCTAACCTTGTACGTGTGAAGTATTTTATTGCAGGTCGTATGTAATGTTGAGAGTAATTTATTTCATATATACTATAGAATAAAAAAACCCCAGCTGGGGCATTTCCCTCCCCCCCGCTGCGTTTTTTTTCCCCCGGTCCCGGCTGCTCTGCGAGGCGATGATCATCGCCAAGGTTTGGGCGGAGGTCAGGCTCGGGCCGGGGTTTTCTCAGGCAGGGCGATTTTTTTTTTTTTTTTTTTTTTTTGAGGCCCTCGGGAACACCGTTCCCAGGGAGCGCCGCAGAGGCAGGGCGACGGTCCGTTGTGGCGTGCTGGTGGTGGAATGGATCGGCCGAGACCGAGGCGTGGTTTGGGTGGTAGCTGAATGAGCGGTGCGTTTGGAATGTATCTAACCTTTTATGATGGTGTGGGGGTGCTTTGTTTCTTTGCAGGTTCCAGGTGGAATTGAAATTTTTCCTTTGCAGACATGTAGAAATGAAAACAAAATGACAATTATGACAATTATCCCTGGGAGTCATAATTAATTTAAATTAAAAAAAAAATTACTCCCAGGGTAGGAGCTGGTTGCTACTGCTGCACCAGCCTTACCATTTTTTAATTTTTTTTTAGTTCATTTTTTTTATAGTGTTTGTTATTTGGTTTTTTTTTCCTTTGTACTATATAAATATGTATACAAATATATACATACACCCTCCCAGGTGGGAGGAAGCAATGATTAAACTAGTAACACCACATCTTCCTATAACAATTCATTCCTCCCACATGGAAGGGCAATTACCATCTTGTTATGAAACTGAATCAACTAATTATTCAAAGCAGTTACATTTCTCTGGCACCCCCTACAAAACAAAAGAAACAATAAACAACGAGAAATGCAAACACAATCATTCAAACAAAATTGTACACAGCACACAAAAGTGTAAAAAGCAAAACCCAGCGCGGCAAAAACCGAACTCGTCCAAAGCACCAAACTAGCCGACACAGTCCTCCCGGATGACAGAGAAGGTCCTCCAGAGCATAGAGATGAGCCAGAAAGTCCTCCCCGATGAGAAAGACTGTCCTTCAGACCATAGAGCTGCAAGGAGAAGTCCTCCCGGAGTATAGAGCGGCTCCGCAGACCATCGAGATGACAGCGAAAGTCGACCCAGACGATAGAGAAGGTCGTCCAGAGCATAGAGATGAAACCAGAGGTCCCCTGGATGATCCAGAAGGTCGCCAAGCGCCTCGAGATTAAACTGGCGGTCCCAACCGGCGCATGCGCGGTGCGTCGGGGGCGGGCATGGGGCGGTGGGCGGAGGTTCCCCGCGCGGAGCGGAGCGGCGCGGTCGTTGGGCTGCGGCTGCAGGCAGCGAGGAGGTGAGCGGGGAAAGCCCCGAGGAGGACGGCGGTGCCTGCGGGGGAGCGGCCGGGCCGGCGGGAGGCACGGAGCGGGGAAGGTGCGGTGCCGTGTGGGAGCCGGCGGGCGGAGCTTCCTGGAGCCGGTCGGGGCCGGGGGCGCCGCGCCGCTCCGCTCGGGGGCCGGGCGGCGGGGGGGCGCCGAGCCGCGCCGCGCCGCTCCGGGGCCTGGCGGCGGGGGGGGGGCCGTGCCGCTCCGGGGCCGGGCGGCGGGGGGGAGCCGCGCCGCTCCGGGGCCGGGCGGCGGGGAGGCGCCGCGCCGCTCCGGGGCCGGGCGGCGGGGAGGCGCCGCGCCGCTCCGGGGCCGGGCGCCGAGCCGCGCCGCTCCGGGGCCGGGCGGCGGGGAGGCGCCGAGCCGCGCCGCTCCGGGGCCGGGCGGCGGGGAGGCGCCGAGCCGCGCCGCTCCGGGGCCGGGCGCCGAGCCGCGCCGCTCCGGGGCCGGGCGGCGGGGAGGCGCCGCGCCGAGCCGCTCCGGGGCCGGGCGCCGAGCCGCGCCGCTCCGGGGCCGGGCGGCGGGGAGGCGCCGAGCCGCTCCGGGGCCGGACGCCGAGCCGCGCCGCTCCGGGGCCGGGCGGCGGGGAGGCGCCGCGCCGAGCCGCGCCGCTCCGGGGCCGGGCGGCGGGGGGGGGGGCCGCGCCGCTCCGGGGCCGGGCGCCGAGCCGCGCCGCTCCGGGGCCGGGCGGCGGGGAGGCGCCGCGCCGCGCCGAGCCGCTCCGGGGCCGGGCGCCGAGCCGCGCCGCTCCGGGGCCGGGCGGCGGGGAGGCGCCGCGCCGAGCCGCTCTGGGGCCGGGCGCCGAGCCGCGCCGCTCCGGGGCCGGGCGGCGGGGAGGCGCCGCGCCGCGCCGAGCCGCTCCGGGGCCGGGCGCCGAGCCGCGCCGCTCCGGGGCCGGGCGGCGGGGAGGCGCCGAGCCGCTCCGGGGCCGGACGCCGAGCCGCGCCGCTCCGGGGCCGGGCGGCGGGGAGGCGCCGCGCCGAGCCGCGCCGCTCCGGGGCCGGGCGGCGGGGAGGCGCCGCGCCGAGCCGCGCCGCTCCGGGGCCGGGCGGCGGGGGGGGGGCCGCGCCGCTCCGGGGCCGGGCGCCGAGCCGCGCCGCTCCGGGGCCGGGCGGCGGGGAGGCGCCGAGCCGCGCCGCGCCGCTCCGGGGCCGGGCGGCGGGGAGGCGCTGCGCCGCGCCGCTCCGGGGCCGGGCGGCGGGGGTCGGCGGGTCGGCGCCGGTGGTGGGAGGCCGGCCGGAGCCGGTGGCGGGGGCTGCCCGGAGCCGTGCTGGGGGCTCGGCGGGGCTTCCACGTGCGGCGATGGCGTGGGGAACGGTGTCCCCGCAGGGTCAAAAGCAGGGAGGGCTGCGTCTCGCGGCATTTTGGAGCCCGGGGCTTTTGGTCGGCCACGTTGGTTCCCCGGGCCGTGCCGGCAGGTGTAGTTTCTATGGTCGTGGCCGCCGGGCAAACCGCTTCTCTTTTTGCCTCCTCCTTTCCAGTGTCACCTTCTGCGTCCCGTGCAGAAAATCCTGCGTGCTTGATTCCGCTCGCTGCTCAGGTAATGGCGCGTCTGGGGCTGCGGGAGCGGGGAGAAACACTTGCCGGTTCAAGGACGCCACGGGTGCGCCACATCAAAGCCAGAGGAAAGGCAAATCTGCTGCCCGTGCAGAAAAGCCGAGGACAAACTGCAGGTAAGAGAGCGCACCTCGTTCCTGCAGTGCTCCCTTGGGAGTTACGGATGTTTGCCTTCCAGGCAAAAGAACAGACTTTGCCTTAGGAGAAATGAAGAGCTGCCTGTTCCCTTCTTTAGGCTCCGGTGTTTCACTTCTGGTTGGTCGTGCTAATTGGATGGGCGAGCTGGAAATAGCCTTTTGTTTTGATACGCAGAAGTAAATTGTTAGTAATACGCGGTGTCAGTAGAGTTCATTTTTGAGCACCCAGGTGCCAGTGGAAACGTAAGGAATGAAGCTCGATGGGAACTGATACTTAAATTTAGTTTTCCGTGATTTTTCTTTGCCGTACGGGCGTGGATGGCACGGTGTCCTGTGGCTCGGTCCACGTTCTGTTCCGTGGAGCCTTCGGTCTAGGACTTTGAAGTAAGGAAGTTTGTCCTTCCAGAAAAGGGCTAGTCGCTCCTAGGATTGAGGTGTGGACTTGCAGAGTCTCTTAGGCACGTGCTCGGAATTGGAGGCGAATTTCACTTGATGTTGCTGCTGTTTGTCTTCACTTTCCTTCCTTCCCCCACGGCTCCATCAGGAGCGGGAGCTCTGAATCATCATTTTGTTTTCAGTCTCAAACACGTTTTTTTACCCAAGGAGGTGCTACGTTTAGAAGTTAATGAGTTTTGTCACAAACGCGTCGGTTGATGCGATTGCGTTGCGATTGTTAAAACCCGCAAAATAACACCAGTCTTACGGATCTGGCCTATTTCTTCCGAACACGGATTCGTCACGTGCAAATCGGGATACAGGTCGTCTGCGCTTCGTGCTGAGACAGGGATGAGCTCCCAAAGGCAAAAAATACAAGGTCGTGGGGGTTGGTTTTGTTTGTATTTGGGGGCGGAGGGGGGTGGATTTAAAAGAAAAAAAAGAGCGCAGTGTTGACTGGTGGCAGCCTGCAGGGCTCTTTTGCTGCCCGACCTCTCCTTTTCCTCTCTTGAACTCCTCTTTCGTGGCTGTAATTGTCGTTTGGAGAAGTTCAGAAGAGCGGTTCAGTGACTTGCCTGGGTCCGTGTGCCAGTAATACCGGGAAGGGAAGCGCTTGAACCGGTAGCAAATCAAGTTGGCTACAAGCAGAGGTTCTGAAGGAAGAACAACGATAACGGGAAGCAAATAGCAAGTTCCCAAAAAATGGGCGCGTGTCAAACGCATCCGAGTTTTACGGCCAAATGTTGTTTGGCAACATGTTCCAAACGGCTATTTTTTCCTTCCCTCGGTTGTAGTCTTTGCAAAACTTCACAAAACCAGGAAGCTTGGGACTCCTACCCAGCTTTATGCTACGGGTTTTTTTTTTTTCCTCTCTCAGCAGAGTGTCAGCTGCCGCCGTTTCACCGTGGTCGCCCTTTCTTCTGCCGTGAAAGTGCAAGACGGACGGAAAGGCTCCATAGCGGTCTGCGAGTACAAGGTATGTCCGCGATGCGTGTCCGCGTTTTTCCTAAGGCGCTTGTAGTACGGACTTCAAAGTTAACGTCAAGAATGTGCCGGCTCTCCTTCCTTCTGTAGTTTTTCTAGGAACTGTTTTAAGGCAGATACTAAAAGTCAAAGAAGGTCTGCGCTGGAGCGTGTTAACGCCTGTGCAAAGTCGGCTTCCCTCCGTTTATTTTGCCTTCCCGAAAGCGCAATCTTGTGTTTCTGTGCGCTTACTAGGAAAGGATATCGGGAAAACAATTTTATCCTAAAAGAGGAAAGACAATGTTTGTGAGAGTTCAGGCGTTCGGAAGAAACAGGCTTTGTTTTTGTCATAAAAGCTGTGTGCTTTTTCAGTCAATAAGTTTTTAAAATATCTTACAGTAGGTCTTGAAAAGCTTACTGCGATACTAGCGTCCGTACTAAAAGCGATCAAGGTCCAAGGAGAGACGTGGACAAAAGAGGAGGAATCGGCGTCGCTTTCCCGAGAAGCATTGCCAGCCTTGTAAGTAGCGACAGCGAGTCCTGACGTGGTTTCGGTGAGTTACTGCTTCGGCAGCATCCTTTTTTCTTAACCTACAGCGTGTGATTTCTTACTTCAGCTGGAAAGAGATTTTCCAGAATGGAAATCTTTCTCATTCAAAGAAGTTGTGTTTTATGAGCTCCCCATCAGAGTGGGGATCTTCAGAGATGATGCGCTTGGCAGTGGAAGTCAGCAGCAGCAAGACTTTCCACTCTCTTAAAAAAAAAAAAAAAAAAAAAAAGTCCGTTTGCTTCCAAAGACCCGAGCACAGCACGTCTTCCAGAAGTTGATGGCATCGCTGGTTCTCAGTTGCAACAGCCGAGATGTCATCAACACGCGTTCCTCTGCGTGCTTCGGCGCAGCCAAAAGCGTTAGCAAATCTGCCGGTCCTTTTTGGTAGCCTTACGCGTTGCAGCCCCGGGGATTGGATTCTGCCCCCAAAGTAAAACCGTATGGGGGATCTCTTCTGTCACGGATTTTTCTCTCCTAGATGTAACTTCAGGAAAAAAAAGTTAAAATTGGATCTACAAACTGCCTTGCGTTGTTTCAGCTGTAACTGCCAACTAGCTGTGGCGTACAATTGCTTAGGTGTGTTTAAGCAGTTAGGTATTTGTTCTGAACGTTGACCAGGAGAGGCAACTGAACGTTACGGGGTGTTTTCCCCCCCGCTCTTTTGACGGAGTGCTCTGAAGTACTTTCTTTCTGTCTGGCTTTCAAGGGTGCGTTTCCCTGGCAGTTCAGCAGCATCTCTCTTGGGCGGCGCGGCTGGCCAGATGTCGCTCCTAATGACGTAAGGCGCAAAAAACCCCTGGTCAAATGATAACTGCGTATCTTGGAGACAGATAATCTACTGGTATCGATTCACAGCTGTGCAAGTTAAATTAACGCCAAAGGAAAATCCAGTCCTTCTCCAGCAGAAGTATTTTTATTGGATGTTTATAAACACACGCACAGCTTTTTTAGTATGAAGCGAATTGCTGCGATTTGTCCTTTGCTTTTCCTTTTCCCCTCGAAAGCGTTACGCTTCGCTTCCAGCTTTGTCGACCGAGCCAGCAAGATGTGCAGCAGCAGCTGCGAGGGCCGTAGCTGTTGCGGCGGACCTGTAAGCGTAGATTCTGATTGCGGTACGCCCTCGTCCTGCGGCCTCGCAGGGTCGTCTCCCTGCAGCCGTGCCGTAAGGAAGGGGTGAGACGTTTTCCAACGCCGGCAAGAGCGTGTGCTTGTATGCGAAGAACATGTTCGGAATCGTACCGGTTAGTCTTAATGCTGATGGGAAGCGTTCAGGTCGCTCTAGCTTTTAAAGGATGTCTTGTATTTGGAGCTGACCTGCTTACCTCGAATCCTCCTTGAGCTCAGCTGCTCTCCTCTCCCTTGCTCTGACTGAATTCCTGTACTCGCTGCTGTGCTATTTTTTTCACATGCTGAAATATCGCTTGGGCTTTTTGTTTTTCAGGTGTCTTGTTGCAAGCGTCTCGTGGTGCTCGCTAGGTACCCCCCGGCCCAGGTTGGCCTGCCTGTCGTGAAGCGTCCCGAGGGTAAGGGGCCGGCCCCGTGCCTGGAGGCTCCCGGCTCTGTCTCCGGCGGGTGCCCCGCGGGTGCGGCAGCGAGGGCTGCGTGGTGGGGCGAGTCCCGGGCCAAGAGGGAGCGGGGAGGTTCGTTGCCCCGGGGAGCCCGTCCCAGTGCGGGAACGGAGGGGGAGCACGGCAGAGCAGAGCCTGAGCGAGAGGTGCGGCACCGTCCCCCGGCAGGCTCCCCCCGCGGCGTGGGGCAGCCGCCGGCTTGCGGGACGGGGGCCGGGGGGGGCTGCAGCCGTTTGGGGGGGCTGCCCCCATTTTATTTTTCTGGCGGAGCTCCCCTTTTCGGGGGGGCGCCTACATATGTAAATGGCATTATTAAAGTAGCTGTTTTCCTTGTTCTGTGCCTTTTTGGGGGGGGTGATTAAAAAGTGTGGAGGGGCCTGGGGGGTGATGATGTCATTTGGGGCCCCCCAACGTCACGGGGGGCGGGGGCGTGATGATGAAACAGAGGAGCAGGTGAGTGGGGGATGAAGGTGTCACGGGGAGGTTTCCCCCCAGAGAAGGGGGGTCACAGTCCCAAAATGCCTGAAAACTCGTGTGTGTGTGTGTGTGTGTGTGATTAACCATGTGAAGAACTGGAAATACGGGTGCGAGGCATTGCAGTAGAGAAAAATCTCTCGCCTTTATATATATATATTGAAAAATAATATTCGTTTTTATGTGTGTGTGTATATATATATGTAAAAGGATTTCAAAATACAAACCTGTACCTGCTATGTTATAGAAATTATTAAAAAATCTCAATGGAGATAGATAGGGTTTTAAAATAAAAAAGAACTTGTCTCTATGTTAAGAAATAAAGGAGTTTAAAATGCAAAAAGAGATGATGTAGGTGAAGGAATTTAAACCAGAAGTCAGTCTGGATAGGTAGAAGTACCTACGCTTACCCTGTGTCACCGAGTAAGCCTAAGTAGGTATCCCGTGTAATCGAAGTAAAGGTTCTATGGAAGTGTAAACAGATAACTAAGTCTAAAGAGGTAGGATTGTAAGTAGATACCGAAGTCTAAAGAGAGAAGTCGAAGATATCAAAGTGTCAAAATATGCAAGTCCAAGAGCAAAATATCCAATATCCAAGAGCAACACAGTTTGGGGCTCCCAGGAAAGCTGAATCCGCCTGGATTTGTGCAGCTGGAAAGCAAGCACAAACACACCACACCGCACACGCACACACTCACACCCCCCCCGCCCCCCCGCATTTTAACGCAGAAAACCAAAAATGACCCATTGTTATGATGTGGAAAAGCGCCGGAAAACCCCAGAACTGAATATTTTGGAAAAGCAGAAACCCCCAAGTTTTGTATGACGTAAAAGAAAAAACAAAAAACAACAACAACAACAAACAAAAAAACCCCAAACGAAAAACCGGCGCCAATTTGGGCCAAATCTGGGGTGAACCGCGGACAGTTTGAGGGGCATTGCTGGGGATTATCTGGCGTGGATTCCTTCTCCGGAGCGGAATATCCGTTGCGGGTTATCCCAGGTGAGTTATCTGCTGTGGATTATGCTGGGTGGACCCCCTGGTGTAGGTCATCCCCACCCGTGTCCCCCCGTGCACCTTTGTACCCACACATAGCCGCCGTCCGTCCGTGTCCGTCTCCTCCCCCCTGTCCTCCTCTGCGTGTCTCTCCGCCCTCCCGAGTGCTCTCCACCCGAACGTCCCCCCACACAAGGTTTTTCCCCCCGTGCGGGTTTGTTTTTTTTTTTTTTCCCTGGGCCGTGCCCCCCGCGTCCCCTGCCCTCCAGTCTCGCGCCCCCGCTCCCCTGCTCCACCCCTCCCCTAACCCCTTTGCTTCTGGACCCCCAGCTCCGCACGGGCCACGGGCAGCCTGGGGAGCTTCACCCCGAGCCGTTCCTTTCCCCCCTGGGCAGCAGCGGTTCTGCCGCTGCTACAGGCAGGCGCTTTCTGGACGGGCGAGGGGCTGGGACGACCGGAGGCTGCTGCATGCTCCAGTCTGACCGAGACCCTGTTCCCTGGGGACCTGGCACAGAGAAAGGCGAGGGACTTTCTGCACTGCCCCTGGCCGGAGCCGAGCGGGAGGGGCTGCCCCGAGCCGGGCAGGTTGGCGCTGCCCTGGGTCGTTGCCGGCGGTGGGGGTACCCGGAGCCGCGGGGGGTCTCGGCAGGGCTTCCGGGTACGTCGGCGGCAAGGGGAACGGTTTCCCCGCAGGCTCAGAAAGCATGGATTGCTGCACGGGGCTTCCGGTCGGCCATGTTCGTTCCCCGGGGCATGCCGGGAGGTGTAGTTTATATGGACGTGGCTGCCTGGAAGCCGCACTGCTCTCGGGCACTTTCGGTGCACCGTAGTCGTTGCTACCGCTGCGGCCCCTGCGGCACGAGGTGCAGTTTTGTTGCAGGTTTTCTGTGGTTTTCTGCGGGCTTCCAGCTATGGCTACTCCCCAAGAAGCGGCGCGCCTCCGGACTCTCAGTGCTGCCGCCCGGGATCTGCGCAGGCGCAGTGCAGCCCACATGATCCATGCTGCCAGCACCGGTAACGGCAGTGTGATACTGCGGTGCCTGTGGAGTCATGCCGCTGCGATTGTTGCTGCCTGCCGGTAAGGAAACGCCGCTTCCGCCCCACGGGCGCGCTGTCGGCAGGTGCTTGGCGCCCAAAACGCAGACGGCAGCGCTGCCGCCGCCCCTGGGCAAGCGCTGTGCACTGGGTGCTCGCTGCTGCCGCCGACGCCACCTTCTTCGCTGTTACCACAGCGTGGTGGCGTGCCGGGCGCGATTGGCGGTGGTGGGTGAGGGCCAGGAGCACCAGGGAGGCGAGCGAGCTCCTTTGAGTGTGCAGGGGTGTCTCCTGCCTGCTGGCTGCCCGGGGGTGGTGGGACAGGAAGCTTCAACCTGCCCGCTGCAGCAGGCTCTTGGTCTGCTGCAGGCGAGCTGGGCCAGGGCAGCCCCAGGGAGTTACCTAAAAGCTGATAGAAGGGAAGAGAGGAAGGAGGCGGATATCCCCTAGGCGCAGAGGCGGGGCGCCTCCCCGACTCGCCAGAGCTCCCCCTGAGCCTCTCCTGGCCCTGCTCACCCCGTGCAGCTGCCCCCTGCTCCAGCACCTCCCCTGAAGCCTGTCCCATAGCACGAGATTGCCCCCAAGCCCTGTTGTGAAGACCACAAGCTGGCTCTCAAGTGGGCTGGATTCTCTCTTAATGCGGGTGCCGTTACCAGCAGTGCGGGGAAGGAGCAGCGTCTCCAGAAGCCCCTGCAGAAGGAAGGGCTTCGGCCAGGGGCGACCTATGGTAATAACGGTCGCCGCTTCTTCTTTCCCTGTCCCAGAGGCCGCGCTGAGGACGCGGTTGTCCATTCCTCCCGTGGGGATGCTGCTGACAGCACCTGCCTCAGGCTTGCGTGGGTTGTCTCTGCCTGACCTCGCTCTCCTCGTGGTGTGGGGGCGAAAAGGGACAGGAGGAGCGCTTACTGGCTGCGGACAGGAGCTGCTGCGGCTGAAGCCGGAGAAGCTGGAGAAAGGTAAAGAAGAAGAAACGGAAGGCCATCTGGCTGACCGCTGCCTCCCGCTGCAGGCAAGAGAGAGCCTGCCTCTCCGGGTGGGAAGGGATCTCTCTGTGTAGCGCACCGCAGGCCAGACCACCAGTGTGCACCACAGGGCCTGTAGGCATAACCCAAAGCGTGGTACAGCCGCGTAGTGCACGAGCAAGCGAGGCTACGTGTCTAGGAAACCTTGTCTCGTAAGAGCTGTAAGACATCCACGTATTCTTTTAGGTGGACAGCCGAGTGACTGGAGTTACAGAAGAGGAAGGGAGGAGAGAAGGAGGAAGAAGCATCTGAACTGGCCAATTCTCCCAGCAGCACTGAGAGCGAGAGCTGTGGTGAGCCCCGGCCCCTCAGGGACCTGTCACCCCTTGTCTGTGCCCTGGTCCCTCCCTGCCCCTTCCCTGGCCCTCTCTCTTTTGCGTGCTGCTGTGATTTTTCTTTTTTTGTTCTTCCCTGTACCTGTTCTCTTTTCACTGTTCTTCTGTCCTGCTCCCTTTTCCTCTCTCCCTTCATCCATCTTGTTCTACCACCCCCTGCTTTTTTTTCTCTCTCTGCACCTTTGGCCTGCTCCTTCTCCTTCCTTTTGTTATCCTCTGTCTCTGTCCTGCAGCCCATTGTTGTTTTTCCCTTTTCCATCTTTTTGTCCTGATCTGAATCCATCTCTTTTTCTGTCCTGTTCCCTGATGTTCTTTTCCTCTTTGCACCTGTACATGCCGCTCTGTGTCCCTGCCTCCCTGTGTCTGTCCTCCCTCCCTTCTTCCCTTCCTCTCTCTATCCCCTTGTCTTGCTCACTGTTGCTAAGTGTTGCTACGAATTTTTTCTATTCTGTATCTCACTGTCCCTGTTCTCCTTCCTGTTCTTCTCTTACTGACCCTTTGTGCTGCTCCCTGTCCCTATTTTTTATTGCTTCCCCTCTCTGTTCCTGTTTGTTCTCGTGGTCCACCTCTCTGTTGTTCTTTCTGTTGCTCTCGTATGTTCTCCATCTCAGCATCCTGCTCCCTGTCCCTCTCTCTCTTGCAGTATCCCGCTTTCTGGCTCCCTGTCCCTCACCTGTTTTCTAGATCGCTCTGTCCTTCCTCCAGTCTTTCCTTGTCCCTCTGGCCTGCTACCCGTCACTGGTTCGTTCTTTCGTCGTCTCTCTGCCTTGCTGCTGTCACTCTCCTCCTCTCTCTGTCTCTAATGTTTCTTTCACCATCTCTTCCCTGCTCCCTGCTCCTTCTCTCTTTTCTCTCTGTCCTCCATCTTCCCTGTAACTCTTTGTCTGTATATCTCCATACCACTTGTTCTCCCATTGTTTCTCACTATAACCCCCCGGCCCAGCTCGCTGTCCCATTATTCCCCTCTGTTCTGCTCCCTTTTTTCTCATCCTGCAGCCCAGCGATGGTTTTTCTTTCTCCCTCTCTTTGTCCCGATCTCTCTCTTCAATCCCTCTGGCTTGTTCCCTGTCTTTTTGTCTCCCTCCCTCCCTCCCTTATTCCTCTCATTTGATTTCTCTCTTGATCTGTCTGTTTGGCTCCTTGCTCATCATTTTCTCTCTCTTTCCCTCTGTCCTGCTCCCTGACCCTGTTTTTCTTCTGCCATGTCCTTGCAGGCTCCTCATCCCCTTTTTTATTGACTTATCCATCTCCCTGTCCTTTTCCCTGTACCTTTCTTTCTCTGCTCCTCACTCCTCCCTCATTTTATTTTTCCTCTTTCTGTTCTTCTGTCCTGCTCCCTATTGCTGTATTTTCGTTTTCTGTATCTGCTGCTCCAGAAACAACTGCCAACTTGTCCTAGGGGAAGGATGAGGGTACAGGCAGCGAACCCCATAGCAGACTCACTCCTGGGACTTCTACGCATTAATGAATAAGCACTTGCTGTCTCCTTTGCACTCATGGCTGTGCTTGTACTCCTTTGTACTTGGTGAGTGGCTGTCAGAGAGTCCAAGGGAGCAGGTTACACGGTGGGTGTCAGGGGCCATGGCTGCAGCTGTGGGCTGGGGCTGGAGGAGCCCCAGGGGGGCCAGTGAGGCTGATGGTGATGGCCCCTCTGTGTAAAAGGGCTGCAGCCCCAGAGGATGGTGCTGCTGGGGCATGCCTGCTGGAGAATGCTGATGAGTTGCAAGGATGTTTCCAACCCACCGGTGCAACAGGCTGAAGTCAGTTGGAGTCAGGCCCCATCAGGGCAGGTCCCAGGGATTTTCTGAGAGCTGGTGGAGAGGATGCGGGAAGAGGGGCAGGAGATGGCTGCCCCCACCCCTCTGGGTGCCCACCCTCTGGAAAAGGCACTGGGTGCCTCCCCAACTCAGCAAAACTTCTCCAGCCCTGCTCGCCCCATGCAGCTGTCCCCAGCTCCAGCACCTCCCCTGAAGCCTGTCCTGTAGGCATGGTCTGCCCACAAACCCTGTCCTCATGGCAGCAAGCTGGCCCTTGAATATGCTTTATTCTCCTTAAATGCAGGTGCTATTAGCATCAGTTCAGGGAAAGAGCGACGTCTCCAGCAGCTCCTGCAGAAGAAGGGGTTCCTGCCTGAGGAAAGCTACAGTCATCCCTGTGGATAATGGTTGCTTGTTCTTTCCCTCTCCCAGAGGCAGCACTGAGGACTCGGTTGGCGGTTCCTCTCCAGGGATGCTGGTGATTGCATCTGGCTCAGGTTTGTGTGGGTTGCCTTTGGCTTCATTCTCCTAGCGGCATGGGCAAAAATGGACAGCTGGACGCTTCCTGGCTGTGGACAGGAGCTGCCGCAGCTGAAGCTGGAGAGGCCAGAAAAAGGTAAAGCAGCTGAAGAATAAAATAAAGAGGAGCCAGCCGGCAGCTGCCTCCAGCTGCAGACAGGAGACAGCCTGCCTCTCAGTGTGAGGAAGGATCCCTCTTAGTGTAGCCCTCAGCAGACCCAATTGCCAACGTGCACTGCAGGGTCCGTATGCGTAACTGGAAGCACAGTACAGCCAGGTAACACGTGCACGTGTGAGGCTACGTATCTGGGAAGCCTTGTATTGTAAGAGCTGTAAGACACCAGTCTGTTCTCGTAGGTGGATGACAGTCAAGCAACCGGAGCCATGGGGCCAGGGGAGAGAGAGAGAGAGAGACAAAGACACGTCCGAGCTGTCCAGTTTTCCAAGCGGCTTGGAGAGCGGGAGCTGCAGTGAGTCCTGGACCCTTGGGGCCGTGTCGTCCCTATTCTGCATCCTGGTCCTTCCCTGCCCCGCCTTCTCTTTCTCTCGCTGCTGTCATTTTTTTCCGCTTCCCTGCACCTCTCCCTCCCTCATTCTCCAAGTCCCCCTCTTTATCTGTTGTTCTACCCCTATGTTTTTTTCCTCTCTCTGTGCTTCTGTCCTGTTCCCTGTCCTTTTTTCATCCTCTGTCTCTGTCCTGCAGCCCATAACTATTTTTGTCTTTTTTCATCTATGTCTGTCTTCCTATCCCAACTTTGAAAATTTTTCCTCGCCTGCCCTTTAGCCCTTCACAGTTCCCACCCCTTACCTCTCTATCTTCATGTCCCTATTTTTTAATTCCTTTATCCCTGCTCTGTATTCTAAATAGACTTTTTCTTTCTTCAATTCTCTTGTTCCAGGTCCCTGTCCCTGTCTTTTAACTTCTTCCCTCTCTGTCCCACAGCTGCTTTTTGTCTTTATTGTTCTCTCTCTGTCTGGCTCCATGTCCCTATTCTTTAATTCCCCTTCAGCTTCAGTCTTTCCCCTTCAGCTCATCAAGGTTTTTTGGCATTTCTCAGTTTATCTCTGTCCACCTCACTGTCCCCTTTTTAAAATCCTCCCTCTCTGCCCTGTGGCCCATCGCTATTCTTTGTTTTTCTCCATCTCTCTCAGGCTGATTCCTTGTCGCTTCCTCCTCTCTGGCCTGTAGCCCATCGCTATTTCCGCGCCCCCCCCCCCCGTGGTTCCATTTCCCTATTTTTCAGTCCCCTTTCTCTGTCCTGTAGGCGATTGCTGTTGGATTGGGTTTACGTGGCAAGGTTTTGTTAGCTGGGGCAGGGCAGGGGCTGCAGGGGTGGGTTCTGTGAGAAGACACCAGGAGTTGCCCCTATGTCAGGCACAGCCACTTCCAGCTCCGAGATGGATCTGCAGCCGGTCCAAGCTGAGTCCATCGGCAATGCTGGTTGTGCCTCTGGGATGGACATTTAAGAAGGGGTAAAAAATGCTGCGCAGATGCTGTGACAGGGAAAACGTGAGTGTGAAACAGCCCTGCAGACACTAAGGTCGGTGACGAAGGAGGGGAAGGAGGTGCTCCAGGCAATGGAGCAGAGATTCCCCTGCAGGCTGTGGTGAAGGCCATGGTGAGGCAGGTCGTCCTCCTGGAGCCCGTGGAGGTCCGCGGTGGAGCAGACATGCACTTGCAGCCCATGGAGGACCCCACGCCGCAACAGGTGGATGTGCCTGAAGGAAGCTGTGACCCCATGGAGAGCTTGCGCTGGAGCAGGCTCCTGGCAGCACCTGTGGCCCCATGGAGAGGAGCCCACACTGGAGCAGAAGAAGAGCATGAGGAGGAAGGAGCGGCAGAGATGATGTGTGATGAACTGAGTGCGACCCCTGCTCCCTGTCCCCCTGCATTGCTTGGGGATGGGATGTAGGGAAGTCAGGAGTCATGGAGATGAGCCCAGGAAAAAAGAGCAAGGCGGTTTTTAGATTTGTTCTTATCTGTTGATAAGAACAAATAAGATAAGAACAAATAAAACAAAACAGAATAAGATAACAACAAATCTTGTCCTACTCTTGATTTTGATTGACAATAAATGGAATTAATTTCCCCAAGCTGAGTCTGTTTTGCCTGTTACAGTAATTGGTGAGTGACCTCTCTGTCCTGTTCTTGACCTCCAAGTTTTTTTTGTTGTATTTTGTCCCCCTGTCTTGTTGAGGAGGGGGAGCGATAGAGCGGCTTGGTGAGTACCCGGTGGCCAGCCGAGGTCAACGCACCACAGTTGCCTTCTATCAGGCTCCCTGTCCCCATCTTTTAATTCTTGCCTATGTTTCTTGTACCCCATCGCTTTTGAAACTTTCTTTCTACTTCTCCATCCTTATTTTTTAAATTCTTGCATAGGTTTCTCAAACCCAGTTGCTTTTTAAATTTTCTTGCTACCTTTCCCTCTCTCTGTCTCCCTGACCTAATTTTAATTTCTTGCCAGTGTTTCTTGTACCCCATCGCTTTTCAAATTTTCTTCCTACTTCTCCCTCTCTGCAGCTCCGTGTACCTGTTTTTTTAATTCTCGTGTATGATTCTTGTATACTGTTGCTTGTAAAATCTATTTATGTCTCCCTCTATCCATCTTCCTGTCTCTAATTGGTAATTCTTCCCTCTCTGTCCTCTACCCTGTCACTTTTTACACTTTCTACATCTCCCTCTTTCTAGCTCCCTGTCCCTATGTGTTAGTTCTTCCCTATGTTTCTTGTACCCTGTTGCTTTTAGAAAATTTTCTTTCTACGTCTACCTCTATCCCGCTGTTTCTATTTTTTTATTTCTTGCCTATGTTTCCTTTCCCCTGTCACTTTAGAATTTTCCCTGTCCCTTGTCTTGTCTGTCTTGTTGTCCTGCTGGTCCCTTCTGCCTCTCTCTCCTGCTCCCTGTCTCTCTTATTTATTCCTCCATCTCTCTGTCCCTGTTCACCCCTGCAGTCTTTCTTCTGCTCTCCTCTCTCTACACAGTTGTCCTGCTCCCTGTCCCTCTCTTGTTCGCAGCATCCCATTTTCTGGCTCCCTGTCCCACACCGCTATGTCCCTCTGTCCTTCCTCCTGCTTTTCTCTTTTCTCCCTCTGTCCTGCTGCATTTGGGCACTGAGCCTTGCAGCCAACTCACTGCCAAGAGTTCTTACGTGCATTAGTGAATAAACTTTTCCTGCCTTGTCTGTGCCCCTGGATGTGTTTGCAGCCCCTGGGTGCAGAGCATGTGGCTGTGGAGAGGTGCAGGGGAGGGGGTGATATGCTGTGGGGCTTTGGCAATGGCCCCTATTCCTGATGGGCCCTCGCTGGGGCAGCCCCAGGTGTGGCCAGTGAGGCTGAGGATGGGGCTGGCCCTGCTGTGTGAAGGGGCTTTAGCTGTAAAGGAGGCTGCCTGGGCATGCCTGCTTGAGAAAGCTGATGAAGGGGAATGGGCTGAGGAGGGAGTCCTGCAGGCAGGTGCCTCCAGCAAGGAATGGCCAGTCTGTGTGGTGAGGAAGGATCCCTCCGAGCTGTCCCTGACAGGGCAGACACCAGCACACAGTGCTAGGAGCTCAGTGCCTCTGTTGGCTATGTGGGTGAGCCACCAGGTATTGAGGAAGCCTTGCAGATGAGGAGCATAGAGGTGTCCGCTGCATGCTGCTGAATGGGCGAGGGTCCCGGCATGCAGCACTGCAGAGGAGGAAGGGGCAGAGGCAGAGAGAGAAGCGTCGAGGCGATGAAGGTCTCCTGCTGGCACCAGGAGCTGTGGTGAGTCACGCGTCCTCTCCTCTGCATCCTGGCCCATCTCTGCCACCCTTCTCCAGATGTCTGCCTGCCTCCCTTTCTCGATCTCCCTCTCTGCCCACCTACCTGTATGGCTCCCCAAAACTTGTTATTCTTCTGCCAACTCTGGAGAATACCCCGTTGCATTTTAAATTTTTTCTATGTGTGTCTCTAGCCAGCTCCCTCTCCCTATTATTTAGTTTTTCTGCACTGCCTTGTAGCCTATTACTTTTAAACTTTCATTTCTATATCTCCTCCCTATCCAGCTCCCTGACCCTATCTTTTTTAATATCTCCCTCTGCTCTGTACCCCATTGCTTTTCAAACTTACTTTCTATGCCTCCCTCTATTTGGCTCCATTTTGCTATTTTTAATTTCTTCTCACTCTTTCCTTCACCCTGTTTGTTTTAAAATGCCTTTATATATATGTATGTCTCTCACCAGCTCCCTGGCCTTATTTTTTAATTCTCGCCTGTGCGAATTGTATCCCATTGCTTTTTGAATTTTCTTTCTATTTGTCCCTCTATCTTCCACCCTGTCCCTGTTTTAAAATTCTTTCCTGTGTTTCCTGTACCCCGCCACTTTCTCTTTCTGTGTATCCCCTTATTTGTCTCCTTGTCGTTATTTCTTAATGTTTTCCTATTTGTCCTGTACCCCGTTGCTTTTTAAGTTTTATTTCTGTGTCTCCCACTATGCGGCTCACTGTCCCTATTTTTTTAATCCCTCCCTTTGGTTGGGGAAGGGTCTGTCCAGGCATGCCTGCCTGAGGGAGCTGATGAAGGGGAGCTGTCCAAGGAGGGAATCCAAGGGAGTCCTGCAGGCGGTTGCCTCCAGCAATGAATGGCCAGTGCCTGCAGCGAGGAAGCATCCCTCCGAGCCGTCCCTGACAGAGCGCACTACCAGCACGCAGTGCTGGGAGCTCAGTGCCTCCATCGGCTGCACGGGAGAGCCGCCGGGAAGCTTGGTGGTGGAGGAGTGTTGAGGCACCTGCTGCCGAGGCAGACAGAAAAGCGTCAGGGCAGTGAAGGTCTCTTGCCGGTGCCAGGAGCTGCGTTGAGTCGCGTGTTCTCTCGTGTGCATCCTGGTCCATCTCTGCTGCCCTTCCCCAGATCTCTGCCTGCCTGCCTCCCTGCCTGTCCCTGCTTCTGTCTCCCTCTCTGCTGGCCCACCTACCTGTGTGGCTCCCCGAAGCTTGTTACTCTGCTATGAACTCTGCCCTGTACCACTTCACCTATTAATTTTTTTCTGTTTCCCTCTTTCTGGCTCCCTCTCCCTATTTTTTAATGCTTTCCTGTATTTTTTGTACCCCATTGCATTTTAATTTCTCTCTCTACATTTCCCTCTCTCCAGTGCCTTGTCCCTATTTTTTAATTCCTCCCTCTGTCCTGCACCCCATAGCTTTTAACATTTTCTTTCTATGGTTCCTTCTATCCATCTTCCTGTCCCTGCTTTTCTAATATTCCCATTTCTTGTACCTGATCACTGTTTAAATTTTCTTTCTACGTTGTCCTCTATCCATCTCCCTGTCCCTATGTTATAATTCTTGTCTATGTTTCTTGTACTTAGTTGCTTTTTAAAACTCCTTCTAGGTCTCTCTCTATCAGGCTTCCTTTCTTGATTTTTAAAATTCTTCCCTCTATTTCTTGTACCCCATTGCTATTTGATGTCTCTTTCAAGAATTCCTTTTATCTGGCTCCCTTTCCCTGAATTTTAATTCCTCCCTTTCATCTGCATACCTCCTCGCTTTTAAAATTTCCTTTCAATATTTCCTTCTATTGTCATCCCTGTTCCTATTTTTTAATTCTTTCCTATATTTCTTGTAGCCTGTTGCTTTTTAAAATTTCTTTCTATGTCTCCCGCTATCTGATTCCTTGTCCCTATTTTTTAATTCCTCCCTCTCTGTCCTGTACCCAGTTGCTGTAAAAAATTTCTTTCTATGTCTCCATTTATGTAGTTTCCTGTTCTTCTTTTTATTTTTTTTTCTGTCAGTACTCTGTCAATTTAAAATTTTGTTTTATGGCTACTTTTAGCCAGTTTACTGTCTTTATTTTCTAATTCTCTCCTGTCTGTCCTGTACCCTGTTGCTGCTTCAATTTTCTTTCTATGTCTGCTTTTATCAAGCTCCCTATCCATAGTTTTTAATTCTTTCCTGTGTTGTGTACCCTGTTGACTTTAAAATTTACTTTTATGTGTCTCTAGTTTTTTCCCCATTCTTGTTTTTTGATTTATTCCTGTCTTTCCTTAAAGCCATCACATTTTACATTTTCTTTCTACGTCAAAGTTTATCTACTTTGCTGTCCCTATTTTTTGTTTTCCTGTCTATCCTGTACCCTGTAGCTTTTAAAATTTTCTGTCTCCTTTAACCAATTCACTGTCTTTTTATTTGTTTCTCATCTGTCTTGCACCTAATTGCTTTTGAAATTTTCTTCCTATGTCTCTCTGTATTTTTCTCCCTATTCTTATTTTGTAACTTTTCCCTTGTCTTTCCTTAATGCCTCCGCTTTTATAATCTTCTTCCTATGTCTCTCTCTATCACCCTACCCTTATTTTAATTTTTCTTCACATCTTAATGCCTTTGCTTTTAAAATTTTCTTTCTATGTCAAGTTTTAACCAGCTTTCTTTACCCATTTTTAATTTTTTTCCTCCTTGTCTTTTACCCAGTTGCTTTTAAAATTTTCTTTCTGTGTCTACTTTAACGATTTTACTGTCTTTATTTTTAATTTTTCCCCTGCCTGTCCTGAACCCCGTTGTTTTTTTAATTTTCATTCTATGTCTATTTTATAAAGATCCCTATCTGTATTTTTTAATTTATTCCTGTGTTGTGTACCCTGTCACTTTTAAAGTTACATTTCCATGCGTACTTTAACTTAAAAAAAAAATCAAATTTTCTTTCTCCATCTCTTTTAATTTGCTGTCCCTATTTTTGAATTTTTCCCTTCATTTCCCTAATCCTCATTGCTTTAAAAATGTTCTTTCTATGCCTACTTTTTTCCCTTCGATGTCTTTACTTTTAATTATTTCTTCTCTTTCTTCAGTGCCCTCACTTTTAAAATTTTATTTCTACATCTCTGTTTTAGTTTGCCATCACTGTTTATTAACTTTTCCTTATTTCTTTAATCACCATTGCTTCTAAATTTTTCTGTCTGCTTTTATTCCAATTGTTGTCTTTAATTCTTTCTTGTCTTTCCTTAGTGCCCTCGCTTTTTAAAATTTTGTTTCTGCATCTCTGTTTTAGTGCACTGTCCCTAATGCTCATTGCTTTTTAAGTTTTCTTTCTATGCCTACTTTTATTCTGTTCACTGTCTTTATTTTTAATGATTTCTTGTCTTTCCTTAGCACTGTTGCTTTTAAAAATTTCTGTCTATGTCTGCATTTTAGTTCAATGTTGCTGCTTTGTACTGCTTTCCTCCCTTAATCCTTTGGCTTTTAAAATTTCTACTTGCATCTTGTTTGCTGTCATTAATTTTTAATTATTCTTTCTTGTTTTTCCTTAGTGCCATCACTTTTTAAATCTTCTTTTCCATCTCCATTTTAGTTCACCAATGCGATTTTAAAATTTTTTCCTTATTTCCTTAATCACCATTGCTTTTAAAGGTTTGTCTGTTTTTATACCATTTCCTGTCTTTATTTTGATGTATTTATCCTTAATTATTTTTTGTCTTTCCTTAGTGCCCTACCTTTTAAAATTTTCTTTCCACAGCTCTCTTTTAGTTTGCTTTCTTTTTCTTTTAGTTTTCTTTCTATGCCTACTTTTATCCTGTTCACGGTCTTTATTTTTTAACGATTTCTTGTCTTTCCTTAGTGCCTTTGCTTTTTAAAATTTCTATTTATGTCTGTGTTGTAGTTAGCTGTCACTATTTTTAGTGCTTTCCTTTCTTAATCTTAATATTTGGTTCTTCCTTTTTTCCTTTCTTAATCTTGATCATTGGTTTTTAAAATTTTCTACTTTTATCTCCTTTGCTGTCATGAGATGTTAATTATTTTTTCTTGTTTTTCGTTACTGCCATTGCTTTTACAATTTTTTAATTCTACATCTCTCTTTCAGTTCACAGTTTCGATTAATTTTTTTCCTTATTTTCCTTAGAGTTTGCCATCGCTGTTTTTTCATTTGCTCAATATGTCTTTAATCTCCATTGCTTTTAAATTTTCTGTCTCCTTTTATCCCCTTTGCTGTCTTTATTGTGCTGTAGTTAATTATTTCTTGTCTTTCCTTAGGGCCCTCCCGTTTTAAATTTTCTTGCTCCGCCTTTAGTTTGCTGTCCCTAGTTTTTAGTTCCCTCCCCTTCTTTTCCCTAATGCTCATGGCTTTGCAAATTTTCTTTCTATGCCCGCTTTTCTCCTGTTCACCGTCTGTAGTTTTGAATGATTTCTTGTATTTCCTTAGTGCATTTTTTATTTTATTTCTGCATTGTAGTTCACTGCTGCTGTTTTTTAGTTCTTTCCTTTCTCCGTCCTTTGGCTTTTAAAATGTTCTACTTTTATCCCATTTGCTGTTGTTAGTTTTTAATTGTCCTTTCTTGTCTTTCCTTAGTGCTATTGCTTTTTAGATTTTCTTTCATCATCTCCCTTTTAATTCAGTGATGCTATTTTTGAATGTTATCCTTATTTCCTTAATGACAGTTTCTTTTAAAGTTTTCTGTCTCCTTTTATTCCATTAGCTGTCATTATTTCCCTGTATTTATGTTGTAATTATTTCTTGTCTTTCCATAGTGCCCTCACTTTTTAAATTTTCCTTCTCCATCTCTTTAAGTTCGCTGCCACTATTTTTTAATTTTTCCATTTATTTCTCTAATTCCTGTTACTTTTTAAAATTTTCTTTTATCCTGTTCCCAGTCTTTATTATGCTGTTCTTTTAATTACTTCTTGCCTTTCTTTAGTTCCTTTGCTTTTTATATGTTCTATTTTAATCTGTTCCAGCCTGCTGTCTCTATGTTTTAATTTTTCCCTTATCGCCCCCTTTTAAAATGTTCTTCCTATGCTTACTTTTATTACTTTTGATGCCTTTATTTTTTAATTATTTCTTCTCTTTCCTTGGTGCTGTTGCCTTTAACATTTTGTATCTATGTATGCCTTTTATTTTGCTGTTTCAATTTTTTAGTTTTTTTCTCTCTTAATCCTTTGGCTTTTAATATTTTCTACTTTTATCTCATTCGCTCTCTTTATTTTTAAAGTGTTTTTTCTTTTTTTTCTTTAGTGCCATCTCTTTTTTTAAATTTTCTTTTTATGTCTCTCTCTCTTTTAGTTCGATGCTGCTATTTTGTAATGTTTTCCTCATTTCCTTAATCACCTTTCTTGTTAATATTTTTTGGTCTACTTTTACCCCATTCACGGTCTTTATTTGTCTACCTGTATTTTTTAATTATTTCTTGTCTTTCCTTAGTGCTGTCGCTTTTTAAATTTTCTTTCCGCGTCTCCATCTTACTTTTCTGTCCCTATTTTTTAGTTTTTCCCTTGATTTCCTGAATCCTTCTCACTTTTTAAAAGTTCTTTCTATGCCTACTTTTTTCCCCTTCACTGTCTTTTAAAAATGATTTCTTTTCTTGCTTCTTTGCCATAATTTTTTAGATTTTGTTTCTTTCCACTTCCTTGTTGTAGTTTAATGTCGCTATTATTTTTTCTTTATTTCCTTAATTCTATTTGCTTCTAATATTTGCTGTCTACTTTTATTCTGTTGGCTGTCTTTATTTTTAAATTATTTTTTTGTCTTTCCCTAGTGCCTTTGCTTTTAATTTTCTTTCTACATCTCTGGTTTAGTTCACTGTCCCTATTTTTAAATTTTTCCATTTTATTTCCCTAGTCCCCCTTGCTTTTCAGATTTTTCTACTTCTATCTCATTCACTGTCTTTATGTTGCTGTCTTTTCTTTTAATAATTTCTTGCCTTTTGTTAGTGCCCTTGCTTTTTAGAGTTTCTTTCTGCATTTATTTTAGTTCACTGTCCCTATTTCATACTTTTATCCTTTATTTCCCTAATTCCCCTCTGCTTATTAAATCTTCTTTCTATGCCTACTGTTATTACCTTTGAATTTTTTTAATAATTTCTTCTTAGTGCTGTTACTTTAAAAATTTTATTTTTACATCTCTGTTTTAGTTTGCTGTCCTTATGTCATAATTTTTCCTTTATTTCCCTAATCCCTGTCGCTTTTAAAATTGTCTACTTTTATTCCCTTTGCAGTCTTTATTTTGCTGTCTTTTCTTTTAATAATTTCTTGTCTTTCCTTAGTGCCCTCGCTTTTTCAATATTCTTTCTCCATCTCTGAGTTTGCTGTCCCTATTTTTCAATTTTTCCCTCTATTCCCCTAATTCCCCTCTGCTTATTAAATGTTCTTTCTATGTCCACTTTTATTCCCTTTGCTGTTTTTTAAAAAAATATTTTTTCTTTCATTAGTGCCGTTGCTTTTTGAATTTTCTTTCCACATCTGTTTTAGTTCACTGTCCCTGTCTCTTAATTTTTCCCTTTATTTCCCTAATACCCATCACTTTTAAAATGTTCTTTCCCTGTCTACTTTTTTCCCTTCGATATCTTTATTTTTAGTTATTTCCTTAGTGCCTTTGATTTTCAATTTTCTTCCTATGTCCCCGTTTCAGTTCACTGCCCCTACTTTTAATTTTTTTCCTCTATTTCCCTAAACTCTGTTGCTTTAAAATTTTTCTGTCTACCTTTATTCCGTTCACTGTCATTATTTTTTAATTATTTCTTGTCTTTCCTTAATGCGGTCGCTTTTTACAATTTCTGTCTCTCTGCATTTGTTTAGTTCGCTGTTGCTATTTTTTTAATTCTTTCCTGTCTTAGTACCTTGGCTTTAAAATTTTTGTTTCTATGTCTACTTTTATCTAGTTTGCTGTCTCTGTGTTTAATTTTTTTTCTGTTTGTCCTCTACCCAGTTGCTTTTGAAATTTTCTTTCTATATCTACTTTGATCAAGCTCCCTATCCTTGCTTTTTAATAGTTTTCGGTCTGTTGTGTACCCCGTTGCTTTTAAAATTTACTTTGTATGTGTCTCTCTCTTTGTCCCCCTTTCTTTATTTTGTAGTTTTTTCTTGTCTTTCCTAAGAGATGTGGCTTTTATTTTTCCTATTTCTAATTTTATCCCATCCAATGTGCTTATTTGTTAATGCTTTCCTGTCTGTCCTACAGCCTGTGCTTCACTTCATCTATTTTCTTCGTACGTCTGTATTTAGATTGCCATCTCTATTTTTTTCATTTTCCTGTCTCTTTATCCCTTGGCTTTTAAAATTTTGTTTCTATATGTAATCTGGTTTGCTGTCCCTGTTTTTAGTTCTTTGCTGACTGTCCTGTACCTCTTTGCATTTTCAGGTTTCCTTCTAGGTCTACTTTTATCAAGGTCCCTATCCCTGTTTTTTAATTCTTTCCTGTCCCATCCTTTTTGAATTTTTCTCTTTCTCATCTTTTACTCAGTTTTCTCTCCCTATTTTTAATTTTTTCTGTTTTTCCTTACCCTGTCGCTTTTAAAATTTTCTTTTTATGTCTCCATTTATCTAGTTCCCTTTCCCTTATTCTTAATACTTTCCTGTCACGTACCATGTGGCTTTTAACGTTTTATTTCTATGTCTCCATTTATCTAGTTCCCTGTCCCATTTTTCTTTCCTGTGTTTCCTGTAGTCCATTGTTTTTTATTTTCCCTTTCAAATCTCCCTCTACATAGCTCCCTTTAACAATTTTTTACATTTCCTGCCTCTCTGTCCTGTTCCCTTTCTATTTCTCGCTCTGTCTTACATTTTCTAATTTTTAGTTCTTGCCTATGTTTGTTGCTTTTTAATTTCTATTTCTATGACTGCCTCTATCCAACTTCCTGTCACTTCTTTTTACTTCTTTCTGCTTTTTCCCCCTTTTGTAGTTTCGTCTCTGTCTCCCTCTATCCGCCCCCCCCCCCCCCCCCCCCCCCAGCTGCCTGTGTGTCTCTTACTCTCTCTGTCCCTCTCTGCTGTTCCTGTTGTTCTGCTTGGTCCCTTCTGTCTCTCTCCCCTGCCCCCTATTGCTCCATCTCCCTGTTCCTGTGGTTCTCTACTTCATCTCCCCATCCTCCTCCTCGCTGCACTCCATTTCCCTTTCTCTCAACACCCTTGTGCGGTTCCCCGTCCCTCTCTTGTTCCCAGCATCCTGTTTTCTGGCTCCCTGTCCTACACCTCTTCTCTACCTCCCTCTGTCCTTCCTTCTGCTTTCCTCTTCCCTCTTTTCCCTCTGTCCCACTGCCTTTGGGCACCAAGCCTTGTAGCCAGCTCATTGCTGGGATTTCTGATGGGCAGGAAGGAACAAACATTTGCTGCCTCCTTTGTGACCCCAGATGTGTTTCCAGCCACCGGCCTCTGGGTGAGTGGCTGTGGTTGGGTCCAGGGGATGCAGTGATGTGCTGTGGGGCTGGGGTGATGACCTCAGTTCCTGATGGGTTCCAGCTAGGGCAGCCCAGGTGGGACCCATGAAGTGAAGATGGGGCTGGGCCAAGGGTTTAAAAGGGCTGCAGGCTGGGATGGGCTGGGCTAACCCCAGGTGCAGCTGAGGATGGGGCTGGCTCTGCTGTGCCAAGGGGCTCTAGCTGGTGAGAGGGCTGCCTGGGTACATCTGCCTGTGGGAGCTGGCTGAGGAGTGAAACAAAGGGGCTTCCGCAGACAGCTGTCTCCAGCAAGGAAGGGCCGGTCCCCACAGCAAAGAAGGATCCCTCCCAGCCATCCCCAACAAAGCGCACCCCCAGCACACGGCGCCGGGAGCTCGGTGCCTCCGTTGGCCTCACATATGAGCCACTGTGCACCTGGGAATCCTCATGGGAGAGGAGCGTTGGGGCACCCACTGCCTACTCCTGGGTGGGCAAGGGTAGGGCAGCCAGCCCTGTAGAGGAGGAAGGGGTAGAGGCAGAGAGAGAAGTCTCGGGGCGGTGAAGGTCTGCTAGCGCCAGGAGCTGCAGTGAGTCGCACATCCCCTTCTGTGTGTCCATGCCCATCCCTGCCGTGCTTCTCCAGATATCTGCCTGTCCCTGCCTCTGTCTCCCTTTTGGGCTGTCCGGCTCCCCAAAGCTTTTTGCTCTGCTGCTAGCACTGTCCTGTACACCGTTGCCTTCTCCATTTCTTTTCTGTGCCTCTCCCTTTCCGGCTTCTCATCCGCTACTGTTTCATTCTTCCCACACTACCTTTTTCCCAATTGCTTGTGAAAAGTGCATTTCTAGGTCTCCCTCTACCCAGCGACCTGTCTCTGTTTTCAGACTCCCTTTGCTCTACACCCCAACACTCTTCCCATGTCCTTTCCCTGAGGCTGTTGATCTGGCTCCCTCTCCTGATACTTAACTTCTTACCCGTATGGCCAGTACCCCATTGCTTTCTAGTTTTTCCTCTATGTCTCCATTTATCCAGTTCCATGTCCGTGGTTTTTATTTCTTCCTGCATGTTCTCTACTTCATAGCTTTTAAAATTTTGTTTCAATGTCTTTAGGTTGCTGACCCCATTTTTAATTTTTTTCCCTCTCTGTTCTTAGTCCCTTTGCTCTTTAAATTTTCTTTCTACATCTCCGTTTTAGTTCACTATTGCTACTTTTTAATTTTTTCCTTATTTCTTTAATCACTGTTGATTTTAATATTTTGTCTACTTTTATTCTGGTTTCTGTCTTCATTTTTTAATTATTTCTTGTCTTTATTAGTCCCTTTGCTGTTTAAATTTTCTTTCTACACCTGTTTTAGCTCACTGTCCCCATTTTAAAATTTTTCTATTTCCGTATTGCCCATTGCTTTTAAAATATTCTTTCTACTCCTACTTGTTTTCCATTCGCTGTCTTTTTTTAATTATTTGTTGTCTTTTCTTAGTGCCGCCACTTTTTTAGATTTTCTTTCGCTGTCTCCATTTTAGCTCCCCATTGCTATTTTTAAATTTTTTCTTATTTTATCCCTGTTGCTTTTAAAATTTTTTGTCCACTTTTGTCCCATTTGTTGTCTTTATTTCGCTGTCTTTATTTCGCTGTCTTTATTTTATAATTATTTTTTGTCTTACTTCAGTGCTCTCGCTTTAAAGACTTTCTACATCTCCATTTTAGTTCACTGTTCCTATTTTTAAATTTTTCCCCTTTATTTCCCTAATCCCCCTCACTATTGAAATATTCTTGCTATGTTTACTTTTATTCCCTTTTTTGTTTAATTATTTCTTGTCTTTCCTTAGTGTCCTCGCTTCTTAAATCATCTCTTTTCATTTGCTCTCCTGATTTTGTAATTTCTTCCTTTATTTTGCTAATGCCTATCGCATTTTTAATATTGTTTCTATGCCTACTTTTATTCCCTTTGCTGTCTTTTTTTATAATTCCTTGTCTTAGTGCTATTGTTTAAATTTTATTGTATATTTTTATTTTCTGTTCTTATTTTCTTTGCACACGGTGGCATGCCCCCACGGCAGCCTTTGTGCATGGTGGCAGAGCCCCCAGCCCGCCTTAGCACATTGTGGCATCGTTGTTTCCAGTAAGGCTTGCTTTCTCTGTTCAGTGCTTTGCATGCTGTAAGTTTAAGGCAGATGAGCAAAATAGCTGCTGCTCCTCCTGCAGCCTTTATGCCATCTGGTGGTTTGTCCCTCCCCTTTCCCAGGTGATTGTGGGAAGGGTGGTGGGCAGGGCCAGGGGTATATGAGCTGCAGCCTCATCTTCGGGAGCTCATTCTGCTCCTGGACTTCTTTGGTGTCAGTACTCTGCTGTTCCTTCAGTTGACTGCAGATTTTGACCTGCCTCAGTTATCTAGGCAGATGTGTTTTGACATTTAAAGAAGCACAGGTGTCTGTTTGAGGTAAGGGCTTCAGGACCAGTCAAGGTTCCATAGCATATATAGTAGAAAGTATACTTGCATGCAGCTTTGTTTTTGTTTTTTTTTTTTTCAGGTCAGTAATTTTGATTGGGTGTTCAGGGGTGGCAAGATGGTTCAATAGTCTTGTTTTGTTTGTTGTGTGTGTTTTTTTTTTTTTTTTTTTTTTAATTCTAAGTGCATTATATTTTTCTGGAATTCCTGATTTTGTTGAAGATAGAACCTTGTTTTTCTCACCAGTTTTTCCATGCAAGTTGTTGACACCATCTCTTAATAGGAGTGATGGTGAGATGATCTAGCAGGGGTTAAGGTGGTCATCTTGTATGCATCTGCATGTGGAGTTTTAGCATTTTTCAAGAAAGCAGCAGGGTCATAAGGTGTAGTGTCTTTCAGGTTACGGAACCGTTCATCGTCTTTCTCGATCGCCGACAGAGTACCACGTTGTCCCTGGAACCTCTGCGGATTGCAATAGGCCCCTTCTAGATTATAAGCTTCAGGACTTCACTGATTTTGTGGGTCTGTTCCAGAGCCTGGAGTCTGTGGGAAGATGAAAGATAAGCCGGGCTCACAGAACATGGGGTGCAGCTTGGAAGAGCAGCTCCCAAGGAGTGGCCGACACGGGGGGTTCAGGGGTGCAAATACAGGGCAGAAACTGTCGGGAAGGAGTGGGCTTCCTTCCCTGCCACGTCAGGAGAAGAGAAGGTGTTTTGCAAGTTTTGGGAGCGGGGGATGGTTGGGAAAGGGAGGCAGGTTCATGAGCCTTTCTCAGATGGGTTTTGCAGTTTTATTTGGGTTTTGCCGAGGTCTGTTCTGTTTTTGTCTCTCCATGGCCGACAGGAGATATGACGGAGTTACGAGGGATGCGGCGTAAACTGTCCAGGCCTCCACATCACAACATGCGGGGGCGAACGTCAGACAAGTCTCGTCTCGTAAACCATGGGGTACATTGAGGTACATGTGGCAATTAAACACGGACTCCACATATGAGTTGAGGCAAAGACAAGTGAAGATGACGATGACACTTTATTTTTACAATCTATCCCTTTTATAATATGATCTAGCATTCACGAGCAAGCAAAACCCATTTTATTGGCTACTGTTTTGCGTCCGCGCGTCTCTTCAGCGTTACTTATTGGTTCTTCAAGCTGGTGCACACGAATTCCTCTTTCAGGGATGTATCCAATCTCATCCTTATTTTTCTGCCTCTAAGTTTCACAAACTTGTTTGTAACAAGCCTCAAGGGCACATCTGCATCTTGTCAAAGTAAAACAGCCTCTCATTTATTCCCACAGGTACATAAAAAGATACCCTCTGGAACTCTCGGGTGTCCGCTCCTCCGTGCCTCTTTCTCACTTCATTCCCCGAGCTAATTTTTGCATCTGTCCCTTCACCATCCATCAGGACATCACAGAAACTGTTACTTAGAGGCATTGACTGGGCACTTATTTCCAGCGCAGGCTTGTGTCGCCGTCTTCCCTTTCCTTCCCCTCTTCTGGAGAAGAGGATGTGTATTATTTGTGCTTTTAAAAATCTCCACGGAGCACCACGTCTTTTATCGCAGTCCTGAACACGCAAGATTTTTCTCTTATTCTCTTTTTGCCCTTTTCCTTGAGCGCCCAAGGAGGCTTGCTCTAGTGTCAGTCATGACAATGATGTTCTTGGGTATAGTGTTTTTAGCACCAGTTTCTGTAGCCGTAAGGTGTCCGTTTCAGATCTCTGAGTCGCCGTGTCATGCCATTGCGGTTTCTCCATCGTCAGACTGCTGCTGTAATTCCCTAAGGGGCTTTGGAGGTCGCCGGGCTTGAGGGTCTCCTCGATTGGAGGAGATTTTCAGAATGGAAGTCTTTCCCATTCAAAGAAGTTGTGTTTTATGAACTCCCCATCAGAGTGGGGATCTTCAGAGATGATGCGCTTGGCAGTAGAAGTCAGCAGCAGCAGCAAGACTTTCCACTCTCTTAAAAAAACAAAAAAGAAAAAAAAAAAGTCCATTTGCTTCCAAAGACCCGAGCACAGCGCGTCTTCCAGAAGTTGATGGCATTGCTGGTTCTCAGTTGCAACAGCCGAGATGTCATCAACACGCGTTCCTCTGCGTGCTTCGGCGCAGCCAAAAGCGTTAGCAAATCTGCCGGTCCTTTTTGGTAGCCTTACGCGTTGCAGCCCCGGGGACTGGATTCTGCCCCCAAAGTAAAACCGTATGGGGGATCTCTTCTGTCACGGATTTTTCTCTCCTAGATGTAACTTTAGGAAAAAAAAGTTAAAATTGGATCTACAAACTGCCTTGCGTTGTTTCAGCTGTAACTGCCAACTAGCTGTGGCGTACAATTGCTTAGGTGTGTTTAAGCAGTTAGGTATTTGTTCTGAACGTTGACCAGGAGAGGCAACTGAACGTTACGGGGTGTTTTCCCCCCCGCTCTTTTGACGGAGTGCTCTGAAGTACTTTCTTTCTGTCTGGCTTTCAAGGGTGCGTTTCCCTGGCAGTTCAGCAGCATCTCTCTTGGGTGGCGCGGCTGGCCAGATGTCGCTCCTAATGACGTAAGGCGCAAAAAACCCCTGGTCAAATGATAACTGTGTATCTTGGAGACAGATAATCTACTGGTATCGATTCACAGCTGTGCAAGTTAAATTAACGCCAAAGGAAAATCCAGTCCTTCTCCAGCAGAAGTATTTTTATTGGATGTTTATAAACACACGCACAGCTTTTTTAGTATGAAGCGAATTGCTGCGATTTGTCCTTTGCTTTTCCTTTTCCCCTCGAAAGCATTACGCTTCCCTTCCAGCTTTATCGACTGAGCCAGCAAGATGTGCAGTAGCAGCAGCGAGGGCCGTAGCTGTTGCGGCGGACCTGTAAGCGTAGATTCTGATTGCGGTACGCCCTCGTCCTGCAGCCTCGCAGGGTCGTCTCCCTGCAGCCGTGCCGTAAGGAAGGGATGAGACGTTTTGCATTGCACTAGAGAAAAATATCTCGCCTTTATATAGATAGATCGATAAAAAATTTCTATATCTATTATATTAAAAATATATATTATATATATATAAAATAATATTAATATACATAAAATTAACATATATATAAAAAAAGGATTTCAAAATACAAACTTGTATCTGCTGTATTATATAAATTATTAAAAAATAATTTTCTGTAATTTTCCGTCCCCGTATTAGTTCAGCAATGTGATTTTTAAATCGCTTCCCAATGTTCTTAATTGCCGCTTCCTCTAAACACTTTCCCATCTCCTTTTGTCCTCTTTGCTGCCTTTATTTCCCTGTATTTCTGTTTTAATTCTTTCTTGTCTTTCCTTAGGGCCCTCGTTTTTTGAATTTTCCTTCGCCGTCCCTTTCGTTCGCTGTCCTGTTTTTTTAATTTTCCCATTTATTTCCCTAATCCCTGTGGCTTTTTCCATGTTCTAGGTTGACTTTTCCCCTGGGGGTTTAGCTGGGTTTAATTGTTTCTTCTCTTCCCTTAGTGCCCTGGCTTTCTAAATTTTCCTTCCCTGATGGAGCTCCCTGTCGCTATTTATTAAGTTTTTCCTTATTTCTTCAATCGCCCTTGCTGTTCAAACGTCCTGCTTTCGGCTGGCAGAGAGTTAAGGTTCTTCCTAGTAGCTGGCACAGTGCTGCCTTTTGGATTTCGGATGAGCATCGTGTTGGTAACGCGCTGACGTTTTGTTTGTCGCTAAGTAGCGCTGACACCACTCAAGGACCTTTCAGCTTCCCGTGCTCTGCCCGGTGCGCAAGAAGCTGGGAGGCGCCACAGGCAGCTCAGCTGCCCCAGACCGGCCGCAGCGCTATTCCCTACCGTGGGACGTCACGCTCGGTCTGGAAACTGGGGGGGCGTTGGCCAGGAGTCAGCGATGGCAGCTCGGGGACGTGCTTGGCATCGGTCGGCGAGTGGTGAGCCCCTGTCTAGTGAAGCGCTTGCTTTGTATACTCTTATTGGTTTATTACTGCTACTACTGCTACTACTAGTGTTACTACTATTCTGTTGTCTTTTCCTTCAATTGTTAAACTGTTCTTACCTTAACCCCCGAGTTTTCTGACTTCGACCCTTGCAATTTTCTCCCGCGTAGCGGCTGTGTGGTGCTTGGCTGCTGGCTGGGGTTAAACCACGACAAAAGCTTCTGTCGACTTGTATTCCGTCTGCCGTTTCCATTTTTTAATTCTTCCTTGTCTCTATTAGGACCTTTGCTTTGTCCATTTTCTTCCTACGTCTCTCTTTTAGTTCACTGTCCCTCTTTTTAATTTTATCTCTTCGTTGCCCTAACTCCCGTCACTCTTGAAGTTTTTTTTGCTTTTATCCCGTTCCCTGTCTTTAGTTTGCAGTTAGTTCTTCTCTTTCCTTAGGCTCCTCCCTTCTGAAATGTTCTTTCTCCGCTTTTAGTGTGCTGTCCCTAGTTTTTAGTTTCCCCCCTTCATTTCCCTAATGCTCCCCGCTTTTAAGGTTTTCTTCCTACGCCTAGTATTATACCCTTCACCGTCTTTATTTTGTAATGGTTTCTTGTCTTCCCTTCGTGCGGACCCTTTTTAAAATTGCCCGTTATGCCTGTGTTGTAGTTCACCATCGGTATTTTCTTAGTTCTTCCTTCTCTTAAACCTTTGGCTTTCAAAATGTTCTACTTTTATCTCGTTTGCTGCTCTTAGGTTTTAGCTCTCCTTTCTCGTTGTTCCTGAGTGCTGTCACTATATATATTCTCTTTTCCATGTGAATCGCTTGCTTGGTATACTATTATTGGTTAATTATTATTATTAGTAGTATTACTACTGGTATTACTACTCTTCTATTGTCTTTACCTTGAATTCTTAAACTGTTCTTCTAATTATTTCTTCTCTTGTCTTAGTGCCCTTGCTTTCTACATTTTCTTTCTTTGTGTCCGATGGAGTTTCCTGTCTCTATTTATTTATTTTTCCCTTATTTTTTCAATTTCTGTACTGTTAACTGTTTTTCTGCTTTGATCCTATTCCTTGTGTTTATTTCGCCTTTTTTTTTTTTTACATCTTGTGTTTTCTTAGTAGCCTTGCCTTTTATATTTTCTGTCTACATTTGTGTTTCAGTTTGCTCTAGCTTATGAATAATTTTTTCCTTAATCAGCATTGCTTTTATACTTGTCTGTCTTCTTTTATCCCATTTAGTGTCCTTATTTCAGCATCTTCATTTATTATTTCCTATCTTTCCTTAGTTTCTTCGCTTTTTAGATATATTTTCATCATCTCCTTTTTATGTCCCTCTCCCTATTGTTTTTTTTCTCTTTTATTTCCCTACTTCCCTTTGCTTTTTAAATATTCTTTCTATGACTCCTTTTTTTCCTCTCTGCTTTCTTTTTTTAGTTATTTCTTTTTTTGCTTCTTTGCCATCGTTTTATTTCGTTAATCGCCATCGCGTTTAAAATTTTATCGTCTTTTATCCCATTCACTGTGTGTGTTTCGTTGTCTTTATGTTGTAATTATTTCTTGTCTTTTCTTAATGCCCTCACTTTTCAAATTTTATTTCTATCTCTCTGTTTTAGTTCACCGTCTCTATTATTTTTTTTTTTTCTTATTTCTTTAATCACCGTCGCTTTTAAACGTTTTGCTTTACTCAGAGATAACTCCTCCATAGGCTTTCATTTTGCCCCAGAGCACTCTTACCTTCTCCTCCGCCACGTCGGATGTCTCCGTTCGGTCCCCGGTCTCTTGAGGACATCCGTGCTCCCTTCGGATCCTCTCCCGCGTACTTCATCACCCCGGCGAATCTTCATTTGTCTCTACGTCCGCGTTCCCCCATCTCACGGAGCCATTCCGTTCCTGTCATGATGTCCACCTGAGACCCACAGCACCCTTTGAGCTCTGTAGCGCTATTTGTATCTCTCCCATTCAGACAGAACCCTTGCTCAGGCTTTGTCTGAGCCCCAGAGCTCTCTTACCTTATTCTTTGCCATTTAGGATGTCTCTGTTCAGTCGCTCATTCCCTGAGGACATACGTTAGTACATTGTTAGGACACCCTCTTGCATTTTGCATTGCAACACAGAGCCTTTTTCTGTCTCTCTTTCACTGTCGACACCCCCCTTCTGCCATCATCGTGCCCACCGACGCGGTCCTCGTGCCCCACAGCCGTTTTTTCGCTCTGTAGCGCTCTTTGTGCCCTTCTCGCTCCCCGAGAACCTTTTCTGATGCCATATTTAATCGTGTTTGTTTGTGCCTCCGAGCGCTCTTATCGTCCTGTGTGCCATCTAGGGTGCCTCCATTTGGTCCCTGGCCTCCCTGAGGAGATCTGAGATTTTGGATGGAACCTTCCTTTTTTTATTGCTTTTATATTTTAATTTCCCCCCAGCAGCTGTTTGTAGAGAGTATGTTGTGCAGATGCTCTAAGTTTTTCTCTCTTGCCTTTACATCTGTTAGTTTTGAAATTGTCTCTACAGATACAATGGGCTAAAAGGAAACTATCCGGGGGATTTGTCTTTTGTTAGAGCAAAACGAATGAGTTTTTTTCACTTTGCACAATCTGATGTCAGCATGAAGTTATTTTAAAACTACAGATGCTTTTTAAAAAGTATCTTCCCATTTTTGGCTTAGGTTTTTAGGTGTTTGTTTGTTTTTTTTTAAGTCGGTGTTTTCACCTGATTTTCTAGCTAAAGTTCCCAACCTCTCCAGACATCTTCCTCGTGTCCTGAGCCTTCTTCAGTCTCTCCGGCCCATTCAAGACCTGTCTAATGGCGTCACGATGCCTGTATATGCCTTTGAGGTCGCCCTTAGCGTGCCTTTAGCTTCGTAGCGGACCTTGCGCCCCTCTCGTTCCCTCAGAAGACTTCCTGAGTCTGTACCTGTGACCGGCCCGGTTATCCTGGCCTTTCTCCCTCTAGCTGTGCCTCTATTCATTCCCTGGCTGTCTGATGATGAGTTTAGTTGGTTTAGATCCTCTCCAGATTTAATTGTCGTGTCCCCAGTCCTTTTTCTGTTTCTCTGCTCCCTCGGGACATTGTTTTTCTCCTGCGCACGATGCCTCCAGAGACCTTTCCTTGTTCTCCACCTCTTCCTTGTAGCGCTTTGAGTCGTGCAGCAGTCATTCTTTCCTCTAACACTATCTAGGATTTCTGTGTTCAGTCTCCGGGCACCTGAGGCCATCGGTAGTCCACTCGGACAATCACCCAAGTTCCTCCTTGTCGTCCCAAGCCGCCTCTCATTTGTCAGCCCCCCTCAACGCCCTTCTCCCCAGAGTCACGACGCCTCCTGAGATGTTCGTTGTTCTCTATGGCACCCCGTAGCACCATATCTCCCTTCCCATCTCTCTCGTTCAGTCAGAGCCTCCCATCTTTCTTTGCTATGCAGCGCTCTTTCGTCTCTCTGCCGTTGATGGTGTCTTCCTCCGGTTCCTCTCTCGCTTAGTCACGTGGAGTTTGCCGAGACGTTCTCCTGAGATTCTGAGGCTGTCAGTGTGTCTTAAGCCATTTTTTCTTACCCTGCCCCCTCATAATTCCTCTACTCTATATAATGATGCCTTCCGAGTCCTTTCTCATACTCCACAGCAGTCTCGTAGCACTTTAGCTCCAGTGCAATTTTTTTTGTTTTGGTGCACTTTAGAGGTCTCTTATCTTCTTCTTTGCCATTTAGGATGCCTTTGTTTAGCCCCTGATCCCCTGACAACATCTGTACTTTGTTGAAATCCCCCTCAGAGTTCCTCACTGATACTTCTGAGGATTCTTTGGTGTCTCAGGCCCCCTCGGGACTTCTCAGCTTCTGTTGCCGAGCTCTCGCAAGACACCCCCTACGCCCTAGAGCCCCGTTTTAGCTCAGCAGGGTGCTTTGTGCATCTCTTTTCCCCTCCGAGCCCTTCCCGAGTCCACCTCCGTTACCCCAGTCAGTCCTTTGGTCCTCTCACCCGTTTGGCATGCCTCCATTCGGTCCCCGAGGACATCCGTCCTTCGTTCGACTCCCTTTAGAGTTCATTGCATCCTCAAGACTTCTTTGGTTTCTCTGGCCCCCTCAGGGCCTTTCCGATCCCTGCGACGATGTCTCTCGTTATGTTGAACCTTTTCTAAAGCCATCTTTGTGCTCCGCAGCACTCCCTTTGGTTTTTCTTCTCACAGTACATTTCTATTTGGTGGCTGGTACCCAAAGACATCTGCTGTCGGTTCTGATCTCTTCTTGAGTTTTTCAGAGAAGGCAATAGTCTTTCCTCTCTTTTTATTGACAGATTTCCCATGGGTTTTTTTTGCAATTTATATTTGTTCTAGCTTCTTAGGCGTTCATTCAGCTGCCTCGTACAGCCTCTGAGATGTTTTTTGTATTTCTATGGGGTTTTTGTGTTTTTCATTTCTTAAGACTCATCTAGTCTTATTAAAGGAGTCTGTCAGAGGGACTGTTGAGGTGACTGAACCGTTCGTCATTTATAGTAAATAACTTATTTTGCGAGCAGAGGAGTTTTGGAGAAAGGATTTTTATGGGATCTAATTACAGTTTGTCATTCAGTTCTATCCAGAACGTACTTCTGGTGGAAGTTAAGTAGTGCACATGGTCTCACTAGTAATGAAGCCTAACCCCAAAGCATCGTGTTTTTTTCATGGGAAACTAAAGTGTGTCATTTTTGTTAATAACATCGCTAATGAGTTTAACAGGCTTCTTTCTTACATGGCTTAGTAGAATGTCTATCTCATTCGATCTGCACCCCAGGAAAAATACATTTAATTTCTTACCTGGTCACGTTGCTAATGCAATAGATGCTGTTGCTGTAAAAGACCAGATCTTCTCATTTCTAGTAATGGTCACTTTCCCTGTTTAAGTCCTTTGTACATTGCAAACCTAAAGAATAGGAGAAACCTCCCTGCTGCTCCTCCTGCAGCCTTTATGCCATCTGGTGGTTTGTCCCTCCCCTTTCCCAGGTGAATGTGGGAAAGGTGGTGGGCGGGGCCAGGGTATATGAGCCGCAGCCTCGCCTTAGGGAGCTCATTCTGCTTCTGGGTTTCATCAGTGTTAGTGTTCTGCTGTTTCTTCAGTCAATTGCAGGTTCTGACTTGCTTTTGCTATTTGAGTAGGTGTGTTTTGATACTGAGAGAAATAGAAGTGTTTGTTTGAGGTAAGGACTTTGGGATTAGTTGAGGTTCAACAGTATATATAGTAAAAAATGCACTTGTGTGCAGATTTTTCCTTTTTTTTTTTTTTTTTTTTTGATTCTTAGTATTGTATTGGGTGTTTAGGAGCAGCAAGATGGATTAATAGTCTGAACTTGGATTTTCTTTTTTTATTTTAAGTGTGCTGTATATTTTTGGAATTTCTGGTTCTATTGAAGATAGAATCTTGTTTTCTTCACTAGTTTTGCCATGCAAGTTCTTGATACCCTTTCTTAATAGGGTTGATGGTGAGATGATGTAGCAGGGGTTAAGGTGGGCATCTTATATCCATCTGTATATGGAGTTTTAACATTTTTCAAGAAAGCAGCAGGGACATAAGGCATAGTGTTTTTCAGGGTATGGAACGGTCCATGATTTTTCTTAATTGCTGACAGAGTAACACGTTGTTCCTAGAACCTTTGTGGATTGTAGTAGGCCCCTCATAGATCATAAGCACAAGGATTTCACTTATTTTGTGAGTTTGTAGCAGAGCCTGGAGTCTACAGGAAGATAAAAGGTAAGGGGAGCTCACAGAACTTAGGGCACGGCTTGGAAGAGCCGCTCCAGAGGAGCGGCTGATATGGGAGGTTCAGGGGTGCAAATAGAGGGCAGGAGCTGTCGGGAAGGAGTGGCTTTTGCTTCCTGCGGGTTCAGGAGAAGAGAAGGGGTTTCTCCAAGTTTTGGGACCAGGGGACGGTTTGGTAAGGGAGGTAGTTTCACGATGTTTTTTCAGATGGGTTGTGCAGTTTAATTTGGTTTTTGATCAGGTCTGTTCTGGTTTTGTCTCTCCACAGCTGACGGGAGATAGGAGGAAGTCATGAGAGACGCAGCGTAAGCCGTCTGGGCTTCCACTTAGGAACATGCTTTCTGAGATGAGACTTGTCTGATGTTTGGCCCTGCATTGGGTACATTAAGGTACATAAAAACATACCCTCCGGAACTCTCAGGTCTCTGCTTCTCTGTGCCTCTTACTTCATTCCCGGAGTTAATTTTTGTGTCCGTCCTTTCTCTGTCCATTGGGATGTCACAGAAATTGTTACTTAGAGGAATTGACTAGGCACTTATTTCCAGTGCAGGCTTGCGTCACTGTCTTCCCTTGTATTTCTTGGAGAAGAGGATGTGTATTTGTGCTCTTAAAAATCTCCAGGGAAGGGTGTGTCTTATCACAGTCCTGGGCACGCAAGCTTTTTCTATTTTTCTCTTTTTGTCTTCTTCCTTAAGGGTCCAATGAGGCTTGCTCTAGTGTTGGTCATGACAGCGATGTTCTTGTTTATAGTGTTTTTAGCACCAGTTTCTGTAGCTGTAAGGTGTCCATTTTAGGTTTTTGAGTCACTGTGTCACACTGTTGCAGTTTTTCCATCGGCAGACTGTTGTCGTAATTCCCGACGGGGCTTTGTAGGTAATCGGGCTCAAGGGTCTCGAGACGCTTTTGTGGCGAACCTCTCGTCCTTACGGCTTCATCCATCGGGCAGTCTAGGTTGCTGTGTGGTGCAATGTTCCGGTTTTTTTGAGGTTCCCGGGTTTTCCTTATTTTCTGGGTTCTGGTTAGAAATTTTTTACGGATTTCTGTTTATTCCTGCAGGTAAGGTCAGGTTGTCTTCTGACATCCAGGTCCCTGTGGCTCTCTTTCCTCTCTTTTTTTTTTTTTTTTTGTTTTTTCTTTTGTAGTTATCCTCACCAGCACTTTCCCACAATGAGAGCAGCAGAGAGGGGAGCGGAGCGGAGCTCTGGGGGCATCTGGGGAGGTAACGTCAGGATTCCTCCTGTCTTTGCAGGTCTGGCCCTGAGGAAGTCCGGTATGCGGGTCAATAGCGTGAGTATATATTATGTGGGTGCGCTCGTCGCTTTCAGAGTGCATCAGAGGGTAAGCATTTTAAGTTTGGTGTCATGTTGTTCTGTGTATTTGTTGAAGATGTGAGTCTCGTGTGGGAGGAAGCCAGCTATCTGACGGGTTTTGGGTTAAGGTGGGGTACATGTGTTTTTAGCTTGTATCTTATTTGCCAGGTGTTTTGAACTAATCGTATCTGAATTTCCCAGGGAGTCAGGAATGGGTTTGGGGCACCCCGATGGCGAGTGCTGTTGCCGCAAGGCAAAGCAGGGTCATAGCAGAGTTTTTTCCATTTATGGGGCTGGGCTCAGCCATCTCCTGCACAGACTCCTGTTGTGTAGCGGTCAGGGATGGTAGCTTTCCTTTGATTTCTCGAAGAACGAGAGGAGGATGGAGCGTGTTGTAGGAGCATAATCATTTTTTGTTCCTTTGGCAGTAGAGGCATTGGAGGGCCAGGCCGTGCTTGAGGAACAGCAGCAGGCTATCGGTGTTGAGTGTCAGCAGAGGAAGGAAGCTTCTTTAAGAGGCTGAGGTGATTAAGTAGAGTCCTTGTTTGATCGGTTTGATTTTCATCACGGGGGTGGGGAGGGGCCGGGACATGGGAAACACGGTCCCAGATGGGGGACCCGTCTGTTACGTGGCAGGCCGTGAGAAATATTACGGACACCACTGGACGGGCGTTAGAACCCAGTGCTTGGGTCCGGCTGACCCGGCAGAACCATCCTGCCATCTGAAGTAACGCATGCTTCTGTACGGAGATCTGAATAGCTCGCTGCGCATCACCTTTGGCTTTTCCTCGTTGAGCTCATATTTTGGTAAGAAGCATCGCTCACGAAGCATTTGGGTCTGAGGGGCCTCTGTGATATTTTTGGCACCTGTCTCCATGAGATTCTGTGATCATCATTATGTTCAGCATCTGTCTGCTGTCAGGCCTCCTGTCACTACTATGCAGTTTCAGCTTAAGGCTTTTTAGCGCAGCGTTATCTAGTAGTAGCATTGCGTACGCAAGCAGCTTCTGGCAGCCCAGCGTACTGTCCCATACGTGTCGGCACTCTTATGCAAGCATGCCGTCTACCGAGGGGTTCTCCATCCTTCAGTTCATGGAGTCCTCTAGGAGTTATTTATCCATGAAGGAAGAGTATGTCTTTACACCAGCCACGGTCATTTGCTACTTGTAGCTCTTTTGGTGTTTGGCCTGTCATCGGTCTTTGCCTATATTTGGGTTATCTGGCAGTAAGCGTAATTTTTGCGTGTCGGTGGGTGGTTTGACTTAATCTTGCACTTTAAGTAACAGGTCTGGGCTAAGCAGCACAGTCAAGTGAGGAGCGACAGCAAAGGTGAGCAGACGGTGCTGTGGACCGCGATGGAGGTTGAGGTCAATCGTTTTGGGATTTGTGCTTTTGGGCTCTCTGTGTTGCCTGAGTACGTAAGTCGGTCCAAGGGATTTGCACGGTGGGCTCTCTCTTTAGAGAAGCAGTATATAACATCTGCGTGTGTCTCCACAATTTCCCAAGGTGGAGCTGGCATCGAAGGTTACGGTTCCCGAGTCATTGGAGACGGACCGACTATATGAGCAGGCACCTGACACGGACGCTGGCCCCGGAGGTGTGGCACAGAAGGCGGGCAGAGCCGTGTTAGGAGGCTGGGGGAAAGGATGAGTCTGGCACATGGCTATTGGGGTAGGGGAAAGAAGAGGTTAGTGTCTACTTCTTATGGGTGTTACTGTCTGTCTTGGTTTTTTTTAACTCACTGATGGAGCTGCATCAGCCTGGCAGGTCAGAGCATAAAGCATGAATCGACAAGGTTAGCAGAGCAAAGAAGTCAGAATGGGGAAGGTTCACTGTTTGCTAGGGTATTTGTCGGCACCCGGTCGACTTTGTTTTATTGTTGCTGCAGATGCACAGTAGGGAGCTGGACACCGAAGGGACGAGGCGAGCAGAGCCTTGTGAGAAGGTAGGTTGGCATGCAGCAACAGAGGGAACGTGCTCCTGTCGGCGCCCATGTGACTAGCTAGCGCTCTGTTTTGAAGGTGTAAAGCGACCCGCAAAACTACATGCAAAGCAGAAGGTCTGGCCCAGGATCATCAGGCAAGGTGGGTGATGAACATCAACTGTAGCAGCAGTTTATTTTGAGGTGTAGAATTGTTTGAGCAGGTGACTGCTTCCAGACACAACGGCTGTTTTGTATTTCTAGTTTTCTAGGTGCCATGGGCGATGCTGGCCAATGGCGTTAGACTAGAAGCGAGCGGAACGCCAAAGTGCTTCTGAGGCAGGCATCGTTGCGGAAGAGGTCAGCGTTGACTGGCATGACGCTGAGCCATGGCATTCTGTGTTTCCAGATGATGAAGAGGATCTGGGTGATTGCAGCAACATCCTAGGTAGCCTATGTGGTCTGTTTTAAAAGATGGTTTCTGACCCCCAGCCCTCTGAAAGGCAAGTTGAGGGCTGAAGCTATTTTTGTGCAGGTGGTCGGCTGGGTAGGGGAAGCGCAGGTGGGGCGGGCAGGGGTTATAAAATCAGCGTAGTGGAGAAGGCGGTTTTAGATTACACACGTATGGGCAGAGAGGGCACGGGGTTCTTCCTGTAAAACACTACTGTCTACCGGGCAGGGCAGGTCCAGCCTGTGTCTGTGTTACTGTGTATTCTTTGTAGTCTGTCTTGTGTCTCATAGCATACCTTACTTATGTCTCAACGTCTCTATTCTTCTCTGTGTCTGGTGGGCACATTGCAATACCCACGGTCTCATAAGCCTTAGCTCATTGGCATAATGATAACTGAGTCCTTCCTTTCTTGAATTGAAGTTTATCACATGGATCTGTCATGTGCATCTTGCGTATCAGGAGTTTACGGATGGTAATTTATTGCGATGGCGATTAAGACGGCATCAGCATCGCCGCTCAAGAGCGGTCTGTTTTCCCAGAGTCATTTTCTGGGACTCGTCCCTGCATCCTGACATTCTTAGGTCTTTAAGCCTGGCTTCTCACGCCTCTGTCATCCCAGTTACAGACAGATCTTTTTTATTTATCTTGATCACTGGCGATGGTGTTTGACTTTTGTGGGGCTGCCGTAGGTTCTTCCTCATGGCCCCATCGATCTTATAGCCTGTTGGCATACCTGGGCCAGGACTCTTTTTTTTTTTTTTTTTTTTTGTCAAGAGTTTTCTCAGACCTCCGGGTCACGTCATCCGCAGTATTTGTGCACAGTGTCCGTCCGCGTGCGTAGGCGTCCGGGTTCAAGCAGCTTCGCCTGGGGGCATAGCGATGGTAGAGTCAGGGGAAGATTAGCACGAAGAGCAATGGTTAATGTTCACATGCGTAGATTGTTTTGGCAAAGACGGTACAGCCTATTTCCGAGCGAGCGGCCATTGGCAGCAGGCGAGGATGAGAATTCCTGTAGCATTTGGCGGGTGCCAAGGGGATGACCGGAGCTGTCTGGGAGACTCGGCTCGAATGCTAGAGTGCTGCTAGTTGAGCAAATGGAATCTCAAAGGTGTTAAGGCTCGTATATGTAGGGCTTAATACTTGAGTTACGTATTCTTTTAATGGCAGGGTGTACTTGGGCTCTAGATGGTATTGCTGTACGAGAACTAGACTACTGGAATTGGTTAAGCTATCGCTCTGCATCTGGGTGACTTGTTTGATATTATTGTTATCGCAGATGCAGAAGGACGAGCCGTGCAGGGCGACAGCGAGGTGAGCGCCGTAAGTAGGCGGGTCAGCGTGTGGCGTTAGAGGGAACATGTGACCGGTAGCTATATGACTACGTTGCGGTTTGTGTTTCTTTGTTTGAAGGTGTGAGGCCACATGGGATCTGGGCACCGAAGTTGACTCGGGCACGGTGAGCAACGACTAGCGGGCTGATGTAGCAGTTACTTTTCGGGTGTCTTATTGTGGGTGAAGCTATAAATGTGCCTTGTGGTTAGGGTTTTACAGGCAGTACCCACACCTCGAAGTGGCAACCTGAAAACAGCAGAGGCAGTGGTGGAAACTGGCCAAGGTAAAGGAGTGGGAGATCAGAATCGGTGTGGGCAGGCTCTTGTTTTGGGTAGTATCTCAGCATGTGTTATTTGCTTTGATATTTTTTTTTTTTGCAGATGATGCATTTAGTATCACAGGAGCGAAGCAGCACTTTGAGCGGTCTGAGAAGGCGAGGCGGTTGCGGGTCTGTTTGTGCCCAAGAGTGAAGTATCCTGCTGCAACTCGGCGAAGCTTTTCTCTTTAGTTTGGCAGGTTCCGTGAAGGCTGCCTTTGGAATCAGATGAGCATTTGTGGCGAGCTGGGTGGTGGGGAGGAGGAGCACGGGACCGGTGATTTTTCACAAGCACAATGGTAATTTTGTGTGTCTGAGCATCTTAGTGCCACAAGGAGTGACAGCCGCAGCCTTTGTCTCTGGAATCGGCACGGAGCGGGCGAGCGAAATGCCACGGCGCTTCCGAGGATGAAGGTGGTGTGGAAGAGGTCGGCGTGTGCTGTCGGGGTGCTTACTGCTGGCGGTGTGGGAATTTTTTGCAGATGATGAAGAGGAACCTGGGGACTGTGGGGAAAATATCAGCTAGCTGATGTGTATTTCGTCAAGGATGGATTCAGACTCCTGGCTGTTTGCCAGCTGAGTTGAGGGGCTGGCACTTGGAAGGGGGCAAGGAGACAAGGTTGGCCATTGCAGGAAGGGGTTTTAAAGGTAGCACAGGGGAGAGGTCTGTCCGGGAAAAGTGCCCTCTGGGCAGGTCAAGGGAGCAGGTTAGTCTTCAGCACGATGCCAGCGTGTGCCGGGCAGGGCAGTTCCAGGCTGTGTCTGTTGTTGTGTAGTTTGTGCGGTGTGCCTCTTGTGTCTTATACCTTAGTTGGGTCTTGATGTTGTCTTTCTGCCCAAGGAGGGCGGCACGTGCCTCTGGCACCGTCCCTAGCGTCTCGAACGTCTGTACTCATCGGCGTAGTGCCGATCGGGTGCTGCTTCTCTGGTGTTAAAAGCGTATGGCGTGGATTGGTCTGGTGTTTCAAGGTTTCCGATGGTCCTCTTTTGCAGCATCATTTCTGGCTGCGTGAGCAGCTCTGGTGTCTTGCTGTCCGTTTTTGCAGACTGGGGTTTCTTCCCTGCATCCTTATTTTCTTAGGTCTTGAAGCCGGGCTCGTTGCGCCTACATCCTCTCAGTTTTGAGAGTAACTTTGTGTTATGGGTTGTGACGTTCCACTCCTTTACTGGGACTGCTGTAGAGGCTCCTCACATCGCCGTCACGATCCCGCAGGTGGTGTTGCTCGATGGTGTCTTCGTTCCGGATGTAGTTCTTCTTGCCGAGAGTTCTCTCTCATCTTTGAGGGATGTTGTTTGTAGCGTGCTGTGGAGCGTCGGTGTGCGCGCGTGTGTGTTTGGCACGGAGCTGCTCTGCCCGGGGGCTGTAGAGTGAGGGGGTTGGTGGAATAGCGATAAGTGTCTGTGGCTAATGTGTTGCTGTGCCTAGACCGTTGAGGCAAAGGCTGTACGGTCATCTTGGACTGAGTAGCTGACGTATTAGAGGGAAGATGTGAGTGGTGGCTATCTGACTACATTATGGTGTTTCTAACTTGTTTTTTTTGTTTAACGTGAAGGTTCCAAGCAAGGAACGATGTGGGATATGGGCCCTGGAGCTGACACAGGCAAGGTGCCTGGGGATTGGTAGGCTGAAGTACAGGTTATTTTTCAGGTGCTGTGTGGCTGGTCCTGTTATAAGCAAACCCCGTTATTTGTGTCTTACAGGTGGTGTGCAAGCCTGAGAGAGGCAAGCCGAAGTGACAGAGGTGGGGCGGGTGAGCTGTCAAGGTAAAGGAGGGGGAGATGGGCATTGGTTCGGGCAGACTGTGTTTCGGGCGGTATCTCATATGTGCCTTTTTGCTTGGGTTTCTGTAGGTGCTATTTAGACAGTTAATGCCGCATGCTGATGAGTGGTCCCGGAAGGTGAGGCGGTAGCGGGCTGGATTGGGGTCTCATAGCCAAGTATTGTATGGCCACCGAGTTGCAGGCTCTGTGGAGGCTGCCTTTGGAGCCGGAGGAGGGCTTGAGGTGAGCTGGGTAGTAGGGAGCGTGGGGCGGGTGACTTCTTGCAAGCGCAAAGGTAATACTGTGTCTCTTGGTATCCTAGTTGCTGGGAGCGACGAGAGCTGCGGTGTCCAGCTCTGGAACTGGTGATGAGCAGGTGAGCGGCATGGCATAGCGGGTTTGAGGCAGCGCTTGTTGTGCGAAAGGTCTGTGGTGACGAGTGTTATGCTGATGGATGGGTTTGGTGGGTTTGGTTTTGCAGATGGTGGAGAGGAACCTGGCGACACAGGAGTAGTCCAGCGGGCCGAGCGTGGTGTGCCTTGTCCGGGATGGATTCGGAGTCGCGGCCGTCTGCAAGCTAAGTTGAGGCTCTGGTGCCGGAGAGGGGTCGAGGGAGGGAGGGTGCGAGGTTGGCCATTGTAGGAAGGGGGTTTTAAGTGTAGTGCAGGTTAGAGGGATGTCCGGGAACAGGGATGTCCGGGAACAGCGCTGTCCGGGCAGGTCAAGGGAGCGGGTTAGTCTTCAGCACGATGCCAGGGTGTGCCGGGCAGGGCGGTTCCAGGCTGATTCTGTTGTTGGGTAGCTTATGTGGTTTGTCTTCTGTGTCGTAGTAGTTTGTCGGGTCTCCCTGTTGCCTTTGCGCCCATGGAGGGCGGCACGCGCCTCAGGTTTTGCGAGTCGGGCATCATCCCTAGCGTCTGGAACGCTTGCGCTCGTCGGCGTAGCGCCAATAGGGCGCTTTTTTCTGGCGTTACAAGCGTGCGGCGTGGATCGGTCTGGCGTCTCGGAGGTTTCCGGGAGGTCCTTTTTTGCGGCGTCATTCTCGGGTGCGTCAGCGGCTCTGGTCTCTTGCCATCCATTTTTGCGGTCTGGGCTTTCTTGCCTGCGTCCTTACATTGTTAGGTCTTGAAGGCAGGCTTGTTGTGCCTACGTCCAATCAGTTTTGAGAGTAACTTCTTTGTCAGGGGCTGACACGTTTCACTCTTCTTCTGGGGTTCTGTAGAACCTCATCCCATGGCCGTCACGGTCTCGCAGGTCTTCTTGCCGGACAACGTCTTTGTCCTGGTTCAGTTCTTCTTGCCGAGAGCTCGCTCTCCTCTTTGAGGCACGCTGTTTGTGGCGTGCTGTGGAGCGTCGGGGTGTGCGTGTGGCCTGGAGCCGCCCTGCCCGGGGGGGGGGGGGGGGTGAAGAGTCGGGGCTAGGTGGAATAGCGCAAAGAGTCTGTGGTTAATGCGTTGTTATGCCTAGACCTTTGTGGCTGAGGTTGTACAGTCATGTTGGATGGAGTAGCTGAGGGGTTAGAGGGAAGATGTGACTGGTGGTTCTTTGACTACTTTATGGTGTTTCTGAGACGTGGTGGTTTGTGTTTTTTTTTTTTTTTTTTCATGTGAAGGTTCCAAGCGATCAGCAACGTGAGGTCTGGGCCCCGGAGCTGACTTGGGCGAGGTGAGCGGGGATCGGTGGGCTGAAGGAGCGGTTATTTTTCAGGAGGTGCGTGTGGCCGGTCGAGTTCTAAGCAGCCCCTGTTGTTTGGGTCTTACAGGTGGTGCGTCGGCTTCAAAGTGCCAACCCAAATTGACGGAGGACAGGCAGGCAAGTTGGTCAAGGTTAAAGAGGGGGAGAAGGGGATCGGTGTGGGCAGGCTGTGGTTTTGCGCAGTATTTCAGCGTGTGCCTTTTTGATTGTGCTTTTGCAGGTGCTGTTTGGAGGGATATCACCGCCCGCTGACAAGCGTTCCCGGAAGGTGAGGCGGTTGTGGTTTGGGTTGGTGTCTCGTAGGTAGCCAAGTATTGTACGGCCACCGAGTTGCAGTGTTTCTCTCTGCTTTTGCAGGCTCTGTGGGGGCTGCGTTTGGAGCCGGAGGAGGGCTTGAGGTGAGCTGGGTAGTAGGGAGCGTGGGGCGGGTGACGTCTTGCAAGCGCAAAGGTAATACTGTGTCTCTTGGTATCCTAGTTGCTGGGAGCGACGAGAGCTGCGGTGTCCAGCTCTGGAACTGGTGATGAGCAGGTGAGCGGCATGGCATAGCGGGTTTGAGGCAGCGCTTGTTGTGCGAAAGGTCTGTGGTGACGAGTGTTATGCTGATGGATGGGTTTGGTGGGTTTGGTTTTGCAGATGGTGGAGAGGAACCTGGCGACACAGGAGTAGTCCAGCGGGCCGAGCGTGGTGTGCCTTGTCCGGGATGGATTCGGAGTCGCGGCCGTCTGCAAGCTAAGTTGAGGCTCTGGTGCCGGAGAGGGGTCGAGGGAGGGAGGGTGCGAGGTTGGCCATTGTAGGAAGGGGGTTTTAAGTGTAGTGCAGGTTAGAGGGATGTCCGGGAACAGCGCTGTCCGGGCAGGTCAAGGGAGCGGGTTAGTCTTCAGCACGATGCCAGGGTGTGCCGGGCAGGGCGGTTCCAGGCTGATTCTGTTGTTGGGTAGCTTATGTGGTTTGTCTTCTGTGTCGTAGTAGTTTGTCGGGTCTCCCTGTTGCCTTTGCGCCCATGGAGGGCGGCACGCGCCTCAGGTTTTGCGAGTCGGGCATCATCCCTAGCGTCTGGAACGCTTGCGCTCGTCGGCGTAGCGCCAATAGGGCGCTTTTTTCTGGCGTTACAAGCGTGCGGCGTGGATCGGTCTGGCGTCTCGGAGGTTTCCGGGAGGTCCTTTTTTGCGGCGTCATTCTCGGGTGCGTCAGCGGCTCTGGTCTCTTGCCATCCATTTTTGCGGTCTGGGCTTTCTTGCCTGCGTCCTTACATTGTTAGGTCTTGAAGGCAGGCTTGTTGTGCCTACGTCCAATCAGTTTTGAGAGTAACTTCTTTGTCAGGGGCTGACACGTTTCACTCTTCTTCTGGGGTTCTGTAGAACCTCATCCCATCGCCGTCACGGTCTCGCAGGTCTTCTTGCCGGACAACGTCTTTGTCCTGGTTCAGTTCTTCTTGCCGAGAGCTCGCTCTCCTCTTTGAGGCACGCTGTTTGTGGCGTGCTGTGGAGCGTCGGGGTGTGCGTGTGGCCTGGAGCCGCCCTGCCCGGGGGGGGGGGGGGTGAAGAGTCGGGGCTAGGTGGAATAGCGCAAAGAGTCTGTGGTTAATGCGTTGTTATGCCTAGACCTTTGTGGCTGAGGTTGTACAGTCATGTTGGATGGAGTAGCTGAGGGGTTAGAGGGAAGATGTGACTGGTGGTTCTTTGACTACTTTATGGTGTTTCTGAGACGTGTTTCTTATTTTTTTTTTTTTTTTTCATGTGAAGGTTCCAAGCGAGGAGCCACGTGAGCTCTGGGCCCCGGAGCTGACTTGGGCGAGGTGAGCGGGGATCGGTGGGCTGAAGGAGCGGTTATTTTTCAGGAG
>NW_028121377.1:192500-195555 GCF_965183815.1 Platalea leucorodia | reverse complement strand
CCCTAACCCTAACCCTAACCCTAACCCTAACCCTAACCCTAACCCTAACCCTAACCCTAACCCTAACCCTAACCCTAACCCTAACCCTAACCCTAACCCTAACCCTAACCCTAACCCTAACCCTAACCCTAACCCTAACCCTAACCCTAACCCTAACCCTAACCCTAACCCTAACCCTAACCCTAACCCTAACCCTAACCCTAACCCTAACCCTAACCCTAACCCTAACCCTAACCCTAACCCTAACCCTAACCCTAACCCTAACCCTAACCCTAACCCTAACCCTAACCCTAACCCTAACCCTAACCCTAACCCTAACCCTAACCCTAACCCTAACCCTAACCCTAACCCTAACCCTAACCCTAACCCTAACCCTAACCCTAACCCTAACCCTAACCCTAACCCTAACCCTAACCCTAACCCTAACCCTAACCCTAACCCTAACCCTAACCCTAACCCTAACCCTAACCCTAACCCTAACCCTAACCCTAACCCTAACCCTAACCCTAACCCTAACCCTAACCCTAACCCTAACCCTAACCCTAACCCTAACCCTAACCCTAACCCTAACCCTAACCCTAACCCTAACCCTAACCCTAACCCTAACCCTAACCCTAACCCTAACCCTAACCCTAACCCTAACCCTAACCCTAACCCTAACCCTAACCCTAACCCTAACCCTAACCCTAACCCTAACCCTAACCCTAACCCTAACCCTAACCCTAACCCTAACCCTAACCCTAACCCTAACCCTAACCCTAACCCTAACCCTAACCCTAACCCTAACCCTAACCCTAACCCTAACCCTAACCCTAACCCTAACCCTAACCCTAACCCTAACCCTAACCCTAACCCTAACCCTAACCCTAACCCTAACCCTAACCCTAACCCTAACCCTAACCCTAACCCTAACCCTAACCCTAACCCTAACCCTAACCCTAACCCTAACCCTAACCCTAACCCTAACCCTAACCCTAACCCTAACCCTAACCCTAACCCTAACCCTAACCCTAACCCTAACCCTAACCCTAACCCTAACCCTAACCCTAACCCTAACCCTAACCCTAACCCTAACCCTAACCCTAACCCTAACCCTAACCCTAACCCTAACCCTAACCCTAACCCTAACCCTAACCCTAACCCTAACCCTAACCCTAACCCTAACCCTAACCCTAACCCTAACCCTAACCCTAACCCTAACCCTAACCCTAACCCTAACCCTAACCCTAACCCTAACCCTAACCCTAACCCTAACCCTAACCCTAACCCTAACCCTAACCCTAACCCTAACCCTAACCCTAACCCTAACCCTAACCCTAACCCTAACCCTAACCCTAACCCTAACCCTAACCCTAACCCTAACCCTAACCCTAACCCTAACCCTAACCCTAACCCTAACCCTAACCCTAACCCTAACCCTAACCCTAACCCTAACCCTAACCCTAACCCTAACCCTAACCCTAACCCTAACCCTAACCCTAACCCTAACCCTAACCCTAACCCTAACCCTAACCCTAACCCTAACCCTAACCCTAACCCTAACCCTAACCCTAACCCTAACCCTAACCCTAACCCTAACCCTAACCCTAACCCTAACCCTAACCCTAACCCTAACCCTAACCCTAACCCTAACCCTAACCCTAACCCTAACCCTAACCCTAACCCTAACCCTAACCCTAACCCTAACCCTAACCCTAACCCTAACCCTAACCCTAACCCTAACCCTAACCCTAACCCTAACCCTAACCCTAACCCTAACCCTAACCCTAACCCTAACCCTAACCCTAACCCTAACCCTAACCCTAACCCTAACCCTAACCCTAACCCTAACCCTAACCCTAACCCTAACCCTAACCCTAACCCTAACCCTAACCCTAACCCTAACCCTAACCCTAACCCTAACCCTAACCCTAACCCTAACCCTAACCCTAACCCTAACCCTAACCCTAACCCTAACCCTAACCCTAACCCTAACCCTAACCCTAACCCTAACCCTAACCCTAACCCTAACCCTAACCCTAACCCTAACCCTAACCCTAACCCTAACCCTAACCCTAACCCTAACCCTAACCCTAACCCTAACCCTAACCCTAACCCTAACCCTAACCCTAACCCTAACCCTAACCCTAACCCTAACCCTAACCCTAACCCTAACCCTAACCCTAACCCTAACCCTAACCCTAACCCTAACCCTAACCCTAACCCTAACCCTAACCCTAACCCTAACCCTAACCCTAACCCTAACCCTAACCCTAACCCTAACCCTAACCCTAACCCTAACCCTAACCCTAACCCTAACCCTAACCCTAACCCTAACCCTAACCCTAACCCTAACCCTAACCCTAACCCTAACCCTAACCCTAACCCTAACCCTAACCCTAACCCTAACCCTAACCCTAACCCTAACCCTAACCCTAACCCTAACCCTAACCCTAACCCTAACCCTAACCCTAACCCTAACCCTAACCCTAACCCTAACCCTAACCCTAACCCTAACCCTAACCCTAACCCTAACCCTAACCCTAACCCTAACCCTAACCCTAACCCTAACCCTAACCCTAACCCTAACCCTAACCCTAACCCTAACCCTAACCCTAACCCTAACCCTAACCCTAACCCTAACCCTAACCCTAACCCTAACCCTAACCCTAACCCTAACCCTAACCCTAACCCTAACCCTAACCCTAACCCTAACCCTAACCCTAACCCTAACCCTAACCCTAACCCTAACCCTAACCCTAACCCTAACCCTAACCCTAACCCTAACCCTAACCCTAACCCTAACCCTAACCCTAACCCTAACCCTAACCCTAACCCTAACCCTAACCCTAACCCTAACCCTAACCCTAACCCTAACCCTAACCCTAACCCTAACCCTAACCCTAACCCTAACCCTAACCCTAACCCTAACCCTAACCCTAACCCTAACCCTAACCCTAACCCTAACCCTAACCCTAACCCTAACCCTAACCCTAACCCTAACCCTAACCCTAACCCTAACCCTAACCCTAACCCTAACCCTAACCCTAACCCTAACCCTAACCCTAACCCTAAC